>NW_009230580.1:0-399 GCF_000690835.1 Fulmarus glacialis
ACCCGAGGCACCCCCCGCTGCCGCCGCGCTTCGGTTAACGCGGCAAGTGCAGTCGCGCTCGATCAACGCTTCTGGCAACTTTCTGTGGGAAATTTGGGATAAATTTGGAGATAAAAACACATTTGAAAGTGCCACAATTGCCCATGGAAGAGAAATTGTAGTTTCTGCGTCAGCAGTGCAGAGCCTGTCCCTCCCTGCTCAGCCCTTTTGATCCAACCTCTCGGAGAACAGCGATACACATATGCACTAGCCCATTTAGTTGGCCTTTTGCATTTGTAGGACATTTTTGATGTAAAAAGGAGCTTAGCTTTACATTTGTATGACCTCGATGTGCTTAAAGTTAAGCCGCTCTTTAAGCGTGAGCAGAATTGGGACCTATTAGCAGTGTACGTCCCAACG
>NW_009230580.1:476-738 GCF_000690835.1 Fulmarus glacialis
GCAGTGTACGTACCAACGTACCACCACAGCACGCCACTCCCTGCCGCCGACATTCAGCCCCGGCAAGGGAGGGAGGTCTGGCTGCTAATTGCGTTTATTTGAAATGACAACAGACCTGTGCTACCGCCGGGTTTGTTTATGCTCACGGTAGGAGCGGCGGCTGCTGCGGCACGCGGCGTTTTGCAGCCCCGTTGGCCGGGGACGGGACTTTTGCTGCTGGCCGGGAAGTTGCAAGAAAGACGCCAGACGTTTGGTGTGTCAC
>NW_009230580.1:784-4257 GCF_000690835.1 Fulmarus glacialis
GTTTCCTCGCCGCATTTTCTTCATAAAAAAAAAAAAAAGGTGCTTGGGGTCTGCGGAGGCTGCGGGGTGGCTCGTGGCCGGGGCAAAGGGATGCCCCTTCCCCGCTGCGCCCGGGAGCCGGGACGTGGCTCCTCCTGGGAGGGTTGCACAGAGCCGGAGGAGGGATGCTCAGCACCGCTCCGCAGTGATGGGGTTCGTGCCGAGAGCAGTCAGCCAAAGGCACTTTTAAAGGAACATTATTATTTCAGAGACACATACAAGGGTAAATTCCCCGTGAGCACAATTGGAGCCCAAAGGAGGAGGAATTTGTCGGCTCAGGGAGGCTCGGTGATGCTGCGGATACGCTTCCCGCGCACCGAGATGGGGCTGCCGGCCTCTGCCCACCAAGCCCCGCCACCAGCAGCCATACGCCTGCAGAGACGACTCTCCAGGCTCCGTTTTTAATTCACTCGCTTTCATTTATATTCAAATCAGAGGATAAATGTAGGCAATGTGTGCATGTCAGCTAAGGCAAGGCTGCCGTTTCAGAACAACCACATAGAAGGTGTTTTATTTTTAAAATACATGGAGAAAGAGATGAAGACAGAGAGCTCCGCACTCTAACTGTCGTCTTCTTGTTGCTAACGTTGGCCTGGTCATGAAAACAGAAAGATTTTAAAAAATGATTTGCGTCCCAACACACATGCTGTTTACTTGGCCCCAGCAGTGAAAATAAAGCCATGACTTCTGCTTGTGTTTCAAGTCAGTTCCTGCGCCTCGTGCACGGGTGCGCGGAGATGCTCCTGGGGATTTTGACGCTCAACCACTCTTTATTTGATGATTTAAACAAATGATAAATGTGCATGTGGAATAATGAAAATATTCACTGAGGAAGCGCAGCCTAAAGAATATATTGATCTCCCTTAATTAGGGCAATGCTTGAGAGGGCTCTGCACAGGGAGGGGAGGGCACCCTCCTCAGGGGCAAGTCCTGCACAGACCCACTGGGTCAGGCTCTTAAACGAAGGTGGGAAAGCGTCCAGCATCGCGTGCAGCTCACAGGCTGTGTGCCCTGCTAAAGCACGTGGGGTCTCGCTAATAATCCTTTGCATTTAGAGCATAATTTTGCCCTAAAAGATGACCCTGACAGGCTTAAAACTGACAGCGCCCTTTTGCAGCATGCTTTTTTAAGCAGCCGCACGCTAACACCTCGGCGCGCTGGCCAGGCTGCGATTTAGCTTTGCTCCTCGGTCCCCACGGCAGATTTGCGCAGCCCCGTCGTTTCTGAGCTCTGCCTACCCCAGAGCACCCGGGACTGTCAGAAACCACCTAATACACGTTGACTTAATGGGAGTTGTGCAGCAAAACGCTGCCGGGTGCTTTGAAAACTAAGTCTGCAGAGGGGATTCATTAGCCTGCATTGCAATTAATGATAATTTAAAAAAAAAAAAAAAGTTTTTGTATCATGAGTTATGCTGGGTGTCAGAATTAACATCTCATTGAATTATCAAAGCTTTCAAGCAGTGGGTGGTGGGGAGAGTGGCTTGGGGCTTGCAAATAGGTCAGAAAAAGAGCTGGTTGCTAAATATCTGATGGAAACTTTCCACTGGGGAAGAAAATCTTGCTGATTTGATG
Source organism: Fulmarus glacialis (assembly GCF_000690835.1). Lineage (NCBI taxonomy): Eukaryota > Metazoa > Chordata > Aves > Procellariiformes > Procellariidae > Fulmarus > Fulmarus glacialis. Next base: position 2,398 of record NW_009230580.1, read on the forward strand.
GAATAGGAACAATTCCGGGGAGGACGTCGATACCCTCAAAACTTATGAAAAAAGCAGGCACGGGGGCTGGGCTGCCTGCTCACAACCTGGGCTCTGTGTCAGCCCTCGTTCCCCGAGGATCCATCCTGCTCCGACGTGCGTTTCTCACCTTCTCATTGCAAACCGAAGACATAAAAAGAAGGGAAGCGCAAATATTTCGGCGGCGCGGTGCCCGCGCAGGTCTGCTCTACGCCCTTCGCATCCCCGGCTGAACGCCCTCGAAAGCAGCCAGTGGCTTTTTTGGGTGCTTGTTTCTTCGGGGTCCGGCCGGGGATGGTTCGGGTCCCTGTTCAGGGGTGTGGAGCACTTGCAACTCTATTTGACATCAACAGGGGGAGCGGTGAGTCCTGCTTAAGCGGTCCCCGTGCAGGGCCTGGGACATCCCACCCACATCCTCCAACCCCTTCGCCCAGCATCTTCCAGAGCCTTTCTCCAGCGTTTTTCACAGCCGTCGCCCAGCCCTTGCTGCGAGGACTCACAGCTTTGGGGGTTGGGGGTGATTTCCATGAAGGTGGGAATTCAGCCCCGGGGGTTTCTGGCCCTGCTGCCACCGGGATGTGGCGTTGTCTGTACCACCGACGTGGCACAGACAGTCAATTGTATTTCTGCTGCTCTTTGTAATGATTCTCGTGATAAGTCAGCACTGAAACAAGCCAGCTGGGCCAGACGTGCGGAAGAACTCTCTGGTTTTGCGCCTGATCCCTCCTCCAAGGGGTGCCCAGTCCTCTTTCATGGGCCCTGCCGCGACAAGGATGCTCTGAGGACACCGGACCCAGCCAGGATCTTCCCGTCTGCCCCGTGTCAGAGTGACAGCACTGAGGATAAAGAGATGAAAGGTTGTGACGTGCTTACCTGCTCCTCCCAAGCAGAAAGGGAGAATATGATATTTTGGAAACCAGATGAGCAGATCCGGCAGCCTGCGCTCTGCGGGCTCTCATGCCTCCGCGGGGAGCATCCCTGAGCTGGGAGATGGGCGCAGGGTCCATCCTTTGGCTGCTGAGGCTGCACAGCTTTTATTTAAAACTAAGGAATTTCTTTGTTCCAGACAACTCTTTCCTTAACAATCGTTTCTCTGCTCGGCTTCTTCCTTCCCGTTCCCATAGACAATAACCTTGTGTGAATCGCTGGAGGAGAGACTTGATCAGCAAACCATCCTCCCTCTCTGCCAGCTGTATTCCCCCTGATCGGAGGGACTCTTCGGTCCCCGTGGGGAATGACAAGCTGACAACGATTATAAAAAATGATTCTCAGAAGGGTTTGTCTCCGTGGGGGAAATGGCGCAGCATAGCTGCTGGGGAATAATAATTATATTATTATGCAGGAATAAAGTCCCATTTATTTCTGAGAAGTGAATGGATATGGGGGGAGAATAGTGAGTTACTGCAGAATAATTAGCCCACAGCAGCTACACCAGGCAGTGTTTGCCTTGTAGACAACCCCTAAATACCGCGCTAGAGAAGGACTTCCAGCCTAGATCGTGCGGTGGGTGACGGTGGGGCTGTCTAATCCCAAAGAGACACTTGTCAGCATCCACCGGCTCCCGCAGGAACAAAAGACGATGCAAACACTTGCACCTACGGGCAGGGCCGGGCAGCCAAGAGTCACCGTGCCCCCGGTGCTCTGCACCTTCCTGCAGCGGGGTGCATAGGGACGGCCGCTGCCCATACAGCTCCATATGGCCCACCCAGCTGCTCCGGCACACCCCGGCGTGCAGCCACGTGCCTTTGTGTTGATCAGAGCAGCGTTTTCCCCACCGCACCGGGCTGGCGGCACACGCCTGCGTCCTGCTTCAACGCCTGTGAACCAGCGATCGCCCAGTTG
>NW_009230581.1:0-5762 GCF_000690835.1 Fulmarus glacialis
GGGCTGCAAGACACACCCGAGAAATGCCCTTGTGTGCCGGGGCATCGTGTGGACTGCGGCGTGCACCCCGTGCCAGCGTGCCGTGGGGCTCACGTTGTGCGTGGAGGCTAGATAACCCCGTCTGCGTGCTCTGGCGCTTCCCAGAGGTAGGAGGCTGCCCCGGCAGACCCCTGTGCTGGCAGCAGAGTGACCACCAGTGGGAGGGGACCCTCCCTTTGCAGCCTTTCAGGGGCACTTCGTCCCTTCCTACTGCCTGCGAAGTTTGACACAAGACACGGCGGTGGCAAGTTGGTGGGTCCTTTCCACCTCCAAACCCAGCTTACTCCTGGCTCCTGGAAGGGAGATGGGATGAAAAGAGGACTTTGAACAGGTGCCACTGTGGGATAAGGCTGCATGTTCCTCAGGAGTTTTGGGTTCCGGAGCTGATGACTTGTCTTATTTCTCTTACCCGTGTCATGTTTAGGCATCAGGTCAACCTCAAACTTACTGTCGGCCCTCATCTGTTCCATGCTCGTTACTTTCTCTTTCAATCACTTTGGAGTGTCGGGAACTGCTTCACTATTAGGTTAAGTTCTGGATGATGTAATTAAAATTCAGAGTAGTTCACAGTTCTTGTTAGCTAAATAGCTTTTGATGACGAGCTAAATGTCACACACTTCCTAGTCTTCAGCTCTGCTCCCAGCCTGCTCTCCGCGGAGAGCGACTTTTTTTGGAACAGCTTCATGGATCTGGGGCTCTACTCCCCTTTCAGCTGGTTTTATTTTAAATTCCTGACATTCTTTTTTCAGGTCTATTCTCAAATATCTGGTTATGGCGAGGTGTCACTGGAGTCCTTACTGCTGCCGTCATTTTGATTTTGTGTATTCAGTTTGGTAAGTGTGTAAATCATTTAAAAAGAAAATATGATTAGCCTTAGAAATTACTAGATAAAATATATATATTCTGGTCAGAAGTCCCTCAAAAGGTTTATTCACAACTTACCTTATCTCAAAGTTAAATAGATGTCTCATGACATAGTGTTTAAAATTGCAGTCAAGTGCTGGAGAAATGACTCTACTAATTGCAGTGGCATTAGGGAGCGTTCAGTTTAGTCTTAGTGTACTTCTGGCATTCAATTTTATAACCTTACTGTTGGTCTTAATCCAAGTTCAAGAAAACAAGTAACAAATGGAAGATTGTTCTTTGCAACCAATCTGTAGTCCTTCAAAAAATGACACTATAATAAACAAAGCTATTAATTCAGCTGCAAGGAAGCAACACTTGCAAAAACTATAGTTGTCAGAAATATTTCAGTTGTAGAAGAGTCCTTGAAGGGTATGTTCTTGTCACCTTCTCAGCTACTTCTACCAATCTGCCCCTGATCATCACTTTAAAGGTATGTCAGCAACCATAAAGGTAAGGTTCACAACAGTTTACAATAATTATTTCCGCTGGGCAGAAGTAGGTAGAAGAAACGCCATGGTTAGACTTAGATGATTTTAGATGATGCAGTCAGAAAGCAAGCTAAAAAGCTCTAGAAACCTTTTCCAGTTGGAAGAAGTAGGTAGATTGTTTTTTGTCTTTTCGCAGTAAACCATTCTTCGGCCAAAGGTTTCCCTGTCTGTCCTTCCCTGGAACTCTGTCCATCAGGTTGGCTGTATTTCCAGAGGAAATGCTACTACCTCTCGGAGAACGAAGCCAACTGGAACTCCAGTCAGAGCCTCTGCTCTTCGCACAATGCCTCCCTCCTGGTCATCGAAAATCATCAGGAACTGGTAAGGGAACAAATGGGGGGGTCCTGGTTTCACCCGTCTCACTTCCAGGGAGCTGCACAGTGAACCAGTGTGTTCCTCCAGCCTCTGACGCTGAGCGGTATGAAAGCTGATGTAAAGACCGTGACAAGTCACAGCTTGCAGAAAGCTGTGTGCCTCCTCTCCCTGCAAACAGCAAACATCAGTTTTAGCAGCTGATGTTTTAGAAGATGCCTGAGGCTTATCTGAGTTAAATTAGATGCTGCTTACAGCCATAAATACTCACATTGAAGGCAACTATCAGGGTAAGCATTGTTGTGTCTCATTTATCTTTAATTAGACAACTGTTCCCTCTTAGCAAGATAAGTTAATGACAACCAAGTTGGTAGATACATTAGTCTTGACCTTTGGAGTTAGGAGATAGTTATCCTAACTACAGCTTGGAGCATCTTTTTCTGTATTATACTGCAATGTTAGGAAAGATTCCACCTAGCACAAAGACCTAGGAGAATATATTCTTCCATATATGTAACAGACCTTGATAGCAGACCTTGATATTTTAAAACTCTCTCTAGGTCAGTCAGCCCTATCACAGACACCAGTATAATGGACGTACTGGGTGCAGATGTCAGTCCTGTTGCACACGCTGGCAAGGATCTTCCTTTACTAATTTCTAAAATGTCTTCCACAAATCCTTGCTAGCTGATAATAAAAAGTCAATATGATGAAGACGCATCAGCGATGGAGAAATGCATTAGCTGCAAAGGTGTTCATTGTTCTTTGGAAACCTTCTTGTGGAGAGACAGTAAAATGGTGCGTTTGCAATTCCATAGCAGCTCTTAATATTCAGTAGTATACTTATGTTCTCGTAGTTGCATTTCTGTCACTACAATGTCTGAGTGTTGCAGGGATCCTGTCTCAAAATTAATCCATTTGATTTCTGATCGAGTTGTAAGTTCTATTTCAGTTGTGTGGATTGCACAAGATCCAAATGCTGCAGTACTCTGTAGATTTAGTCTTTAATATCGTTTCTTCTGGGAAAAAGTTTTGCTTTCTAGCCCTGGATCAAAGACTTTGTATTTTGATAACTGGACAGAACATGCAAAACTTCTTTTCTCATACGAGTTTATTCTTACAGAGTTTTATGGTGAAGATAACAAAGGAAGACCCGTGGATTGGACTCTACAAAAGAAATGAAGAGTTCTTTTGGGTAAATGGGAAAGCATTAGACAATAAACTGTAAGTCGATGTTGAGGGTTTTTGCTGGTGATACTAAATTATAGGGGAGTAAGAAAGGATAACTAATGCAGATATAGACAGTGACTTGAAAGAAATATCTGTAATGAAATTGAAGGAATGACTCTGGAAAGAGCATGGAATACAACAAAGATTTCACATAGCGTTGTTAAAACTGTGACGGATGAAAGTTAGGAGATAAATTTGTGATGCCAGGTTCAGAAGCAGCATGAGATGGGAGCTCATGGTAACAGACGGTATAGCAAAGTGAAAGTTAAACCAAGAGACCACCAAGATACCAAAGCAGCGGGGCGAGGAATGGAAGTTACAATAACACAAATTCCTTGTTACAGAATATGTTTTGCAAAAGTGCAAACCTGCATGCAACCTGCACGAGGTTTATAGCAAAGACATTTGGGAGGCTTCTGAGAAGATGTTTTCATACTTCTTATGGCACGTGCCTTCAAAAAAGGCTGCTGGAGGGAAAGGTGAAGCTGTGAATTTATGTTGCATGAGCTACTCTGTGGTCATGGTCTTACGCTCTGTCCCACCGGTGTCAGGTGTGGGGCGGTTTATTCCTCCCACCAACAGTTGTCCCATCTTCTCAGAGACTGCTGCTTTTCGTCCTGGGGCAGCTGCCGGCAAGAGTCGATAGAATCACCAGTGACAGTAATAAGCTTTGAAATTTCACAAGTCTGAAATTAACTTAAGAGTATTTAAATTTTCCACTTTTTAAGTTTGTGACATTGCTAGTGGTGTGTGATTATATTCAGTTCATCTCCAAGACTTGAGGGCTTGATCTGATAAAGACCTTAGGCATTTAATGTGAGATGTGAGCAGCACGTAGGCATCTGAAATTGAAAATTGCAGTCCTTCCCACTCTTGCTTATCCCTTGCCTTTGATACAAACATCCACTGATGCTTTCATTTTCAGTGCTGGAAGTTCTTCACATTCTTGGACATCTGCCTCTGTGTGTGCCTCAAACTGACCCCCCTGTCTTTAGAAGAGTGAACACCTTGAAGTCTAAGCTCCGTTGCTATTAAAGTCATGTTGATACTGGTGGGGATTTGTCCCTTGGCTTTTCTAGAGACCGTACTTGTTTGGTTGGCCTGTTACAGAACACTGTAACACTTTGTTTGAAAACACAGTTGGCGAAGGAGACCCTTACCCCTTACATAGGGACACCTACGGTGTGGGAACTGAGGTTCGCTTCCTACCATCCCCTTAACCATAGTGCCGTGTTCGGCTCTGAGGAAGAGGGAAATGAGAAAGGCATTTGTTTCACAGCCTCTGCTGGAAAGTTTTAGCTGTGTAGAAGGATGTGGAAGTCAAAGGTGGAGCCAGTCTTGATAGCACAGCATCCTTCAGAAAGGCAAACCTGAATTCCAGTCTCCACTCTAAGGGTGTATTTCACATTAAGCAACCGCCAGACAAGATGCAGGAGTACTGCAAGTCCTAGATTTTGTATTCTGGGGGCCAGGTCCCGTTAAAAAAGACAATCTTTGTGGTGTTCTCTTCAAAGCACAAGCTATCATCCTCCTGCAATGCCTTGCCTGTGGTAAATCAGGCTTTGTACAAAGAGAACCTGTGATCCCCGTAGTTCCCTTTGCTCTATTGCATTATTTGATTGTGGGTATCAGAGTAATCGTGTCTTTCATTCTCCCTTACAGGATTGAAGTAAAAGGCTCTGGAAACTGTGCCTATCTTGAGTCAAAAGGAGTCTCGGCCTCTGGATGTTATTTAACCAGGAAGTGGGTCTGTAGCTTGAATATTAGCTTAGCACGATAAAGGTGGATGAAGCCACCGCCTCTGACATTTAGCGCTCTGATATGGTGTCTACATGGGCTACGTCTGTACTCTGGGACCTGGGAACCTCAGCTCCTGCCTGGAGGTGAATGACTTTTCTGGTAGCCAGAATTCTCCACCCATGGAGGAAGCCTCCGTTTTTTAAGGATGTCGTTTAAATGGCTTGCTTCAGCATCATTTCCTTGCCCCGTTTTTCTAGCTGCTACTCGGCCTGTAGTTTCCTTTCTTTGTGTCATTAGTATTTCTTCCATTAGCTCTTCTCTTGCGGGATCCTAAGCAGCTGCTCTTTCTTTTCCTTTTTGGTGTGCAGTTGGAGGTAGTTGTTCTGCTTTTCCCTCAGCCAAGCTCTGTGTGCAGGGATGGGTTGTGTAGTGGGTCTGCCTGAAGGTCTGCCCGTGCCTCTCAGATACAGGGTGATGCAGAAATGAGCACTGTTGTTTTAGACAGGATCGTTGCGGATTTCGCTCTCCCGGTTTGCTGGGGTGCATCTTGTGCGACTCGGCGTTGCATTCAATGTTTCGTTACTGTTATTTTACATTAATCTTGTTAAATTAGCTTGACAGTATTATCTTTGGGACTTATGTAGCTGCACTGCGCCTGCAGTTCTCCTTCCCACAGCACTTACCTTAGCAAAAAAAAGTCAGAGTGGGTAGAGTATTTATTGACCTGAGGATCTGCACTGATGGGGAAAAAAGAGTTTGAACTGAAAAAGTAATAGGCAAGCTGCAGGCATTAATGTTGTAAAGTTAGAAATAGTCCTCAGCGCGAACAGGCAAGATAGTAAGTAGGGAATAAGAGAATTAACAGCAAAGGACGTTTCTCCATGGTTTCCTCATGTCCTGTGCCTATCGGAGCGTGGGGCTTCCGAGCAAGTGGTACATTTCTGGATGGACAATCAGTGTTTTGTTCTCTGTGTGTGTATTATTTTCAGCAGCAACACTCAGTGTTGTTAAATTGCTGTGAGTCTGAACAGAATTAGGGCACAATCC
>NW_009230581.1:5800-7776 GCF_000690835.1 Fulmarus glacialis
ATTAAAAGTGACGTTTGACCAGAGGAAGCAAAGCAGCTTATTTTCCTGGAGGGACTATTCCTGTCGGGTTTCTAAAGAAGGAAGAATGGGGAATTTGCATGTATAGCAGGGCAAAATACTTCCCTGTTTGGAGTAAGTCTGGAAAATTGGTTTTCTTGTGATCTGGATGCTATAGAGAGGACTCTGGACTCCGCGGGGCTTCTTGAAGGAACAAGCGGAGCCATTTTTGGAGTAGCCGCTAGAGCGCACTGTAGTTTCAGGGAAGGGAAGATAATTGTGTCTTCTCATTTTTTAAGAATGTAAAACTGCACCATGTTTGATAGGTTATTTGGAGTATTGTTGTTTCGTTGGGGGTTTTTGTCCTATTTGTAATTATTTTTGCTTTCACTGTGTTTTTATGCAAATTTAATTGCTGTCTGGTTTTGTTCAGTGTCTTGTTTATGCCTTCATTATTTTCTGTGGCAGTAGGACTTTACTGTAACAGTATGGATATTGTTAACAGCTTGTGACTTTAAGATGTTTATTTATATATGATCACTAATTTTGCTGAACTACACTTTTTTTTAATTGCTTGTATTCTTTATAGGCACAGTAACAGGACTCTACACTATGAATAGCCTAATGATCTATGTGTTAATTTATATGTAACTAGTTGGGGGGGGTTATTCTGCCATGTTTTTAAATTAACTAGCTCTGAAGGATACGGTATGTGCAATAGTCCTGAAAAGATACTCAATAAATATCTTTACAGAGCCTCCGAATTACAGCGGTTTGTGTCTTAATATTGTGCCATTAAAAGTATTTTTCAGCTCAGGCACCATTTCGGGAAAAAAAAGTCACTAGACTGAAGCAAAATAACACTTTCAGGTTTTGAATATGAAAAGATCTTTAATCATAATGTTGGGGTTGACATGAGACAAGACATTTAACCCAAAAAAGAATCATTTTACTTTCTAACACTTCTAACACATTTTCACACTTCAAAATGTATCAGACTTTTAACAAAAGCATTTAATCGAAATGCTGAAGTACTTCTCTGGAAATGCTGAAATGCGCATAGTGAAACACAGACAGTACAGTAACTTCGGAGGGAAACGTGGAATTTTCCACAGTTCACTCTTGCAAAATTTTCTGAGTATTTGCATTAGGGGCATAGTAAAGGCCCATTTCACAAATGTAGTAGAAATTGTAAGGGATAAGGAGTATTCATGTATTGTGTTGTGTCTTAGCCTTTCTTAATAAGCTGATTGACCTGAATGTTTCCTTTAACTACAAAATAACATTGCTCTTACGTTTTTTTTTTTCCGTCAGTGTCATCTACGGATAGAGTCCAAAAATGGGAAATTTTGGTTCTTAAAGGAGGTTTTGAAGAAACTATGAGCACAGGTTATAATGAAAGCTTTTTTGTAATCTGACTCTTAATGGGTGCAATTAGCATCTTCTTTAGTATCCAAAGTTTGTCATGCTAAGAAACGAAGTGTCAGGCTGCAAATGCTTTATTCAGAATGGGGCTTAATGAAGTGCTTCACTTCAATGACCATTTTTTTTCTTTTTTTTTTTTTTTTACATCCGTGGAATTACTCAAGATTTAGCGACTGCTTAAAATATAGGTAAGAGCTTCAGTAAGGCCCTGCAAAAAAATGTTTACTTACGTTAGTAACAATGAGAATGCTCAAATACCGGATGTTTCATGAATATTGTTAAAACCTAAACACCACAACCAATTTGAGAGAAGCCATCTCAGGAGTTTAAGTTTTTCTTGTTAAACTCAGCGTGGCTTGAGAAACATCTGCCATAGAAACAGCAATTCAGCAATCATCTGCAATGCATGAAGGGTATGCTTTAAGTATCCTGAAGTTACATTTTCTCAATGGGGAATAAATATATCTATGTATATATAAAAAAATATGTGTTATATATAGATATATATATGTTATAGATATAGATAGATATATCTTATTCATTTACGACTCTTT
>NW_009230581.1:7807-51961 GCF_000690835.1 Fulmarus glacialis
GATAAACAAACCAATCCTCTTCCCCACACACGTGCTGCACTGAGTTTGGGGGATTTTTTGTGTTGTTTTTTTAACATGAGAATAACAGCAGTCTTTCAAATGAGTCTTTAAGCTGCTGATGCTGCATTTTGTAAGGTAAATCTGTGTTGTCTTTTCATTTGAAAGGAAGTCAGCCACGCTGAAGGTACGGTTCGCTTTTTAATCTGTAGCCCCAAAGTCCTTCTGAAGAGCCATCGTGCTGTGCCTGTGGAATGCAGCAGACTGCATCACATGGTTGGTGTCTTTTTCCGCAGAAGATCTTTACGCCTTTACAACTCTCACTTATATGCACCTGCTACCTTCCTGGCCTACCTACGTTCCTACCTCTGTCTGTTCATAATTAAGTGAGGTGTTACTTGTCGGATGTAGATGGAGGGTTGTCAGTCAGTTGGTGTTACCGTATTGCTCATGAACATTTTGTTCCACGTCTGCGGTCCTGTGCGTGCTAAAGCCGTGGTACTTTACACCAAGAGCTCATGTGCAAGCGTATCTGTTGGTTACTCATCACACGTTGCAAGACATTAACCACAGCCCTCCGTGGGGGCATTAGGCATCTAGTGCAGGTATGAGACAATGTACCTGGGAAACTGCAGCTGCCTTTAATTATGTGTATCATAGCAAAGATGAGCTAAAGGCTTTACATTTCAAAAGCCACCTTCTCTCTCTCATTGCTAATAAGGAGTTTAATTCCAGCCTGTGCATTTTTTGTTAGAGTAGCACCTTTGATTTTAGCATTGCGTTTTGAGGATGCTTGTATTTTTCTCCACACACACAGCTCCCCCCACATGGCCACCGTAGAAGTACATAAAATTATAGTAAAACTCTGGGAACTTAGTATCTCCACCTGCCTGGCGCCGAAAGGGTCTTAAGGTCCCTTCTGCTATAAATTATTGCATAATTCTGTGAAATGAGGTAAGAATTCAGCCTCTTATTGCGGAAAACACAACAGAGTAGAGTTAACTTCAGGGTCATTAGAAGAGGTCCTGCCTGAAATCGAATTATGGTGGTTAGAATGAAAATGTATTTGAGCAACCCTGTCTGTAAGCACGGAGAAGTAGATTTTACACCTTTGCAAGACAGCAGTATGTAAGTATGAGTGTGCCTCAGCTGCTTTGCTCCACAGTCTGAGAATATGAGACTAGAGATTCACAGTTTAGAAAGGGGACTAACCTTTGAGCTTTTTGAATATTAGCTTTCGCATCAGAAGTGTTTGATAGGTAAGTATTTGATTCAGAGAAAAAGTTGGTTCAGTTACCAGTTGAATTGTCCAACCTGTCATGGAGGTAGGACTCAGACGTCCCATCCAGTAGGTGGGACAGGGCTGGAGGCAGGTACACCTTTGACAGAGCTCAGCTCTGAAGACCCAGAGAGTCTCGGGAGGAGAGGCTGGTAGGACCCTTAAGACCTATTAGAGCACTCACTGCCTGGCAATACCCAAGAGGAGGTACATGATTTGCAAACAGGAGGAAAACATTTTTATTAAATCTCCGCTTTCATTGTCCCCTATGTTATTTTTTTAATTTCCCTGTTTATACATTACTTGCTTTCCTCACTTTTGCAACACAAGTCACTAGAAATAGCTCAACAATGCTGCAAACATTTGCTTTGCATTTGGTCACTCTGATTTCAAAGACGCATGCTAGCTAGAGATCTAGAGGAGTTACTACCTTCATTAGACTAAGGTGTTTTTAAAAGCTGAAACAAATGATGTGTCTGATTTCTTAAAAATCAGTTAATGACATTTGGTCATTTTTTTTCAAATATATGAGTGTAATAAAGGCAGTAAGTCAGACTGCCTTTAGCATTTTTGTATTCTAGATCCAGAAATAACGTGCATCCATGATGCTTGAATGCCCAAGTAATGTATTTACTGAGTGCACCCACAGGCATTAATTTCACCAGCCTTTAGCTTCAGTACCTCATCATCATACCTTCCAGGCAGTACTGATGGTTCCATGTTAAAGAATTTGCAATGTAAAGGGACAAAATACAGGTGGCAAGGCAGGCTATCATCTTAATTTCCTTGCACTGCAATGTTTCCTTACGGTCCCAGCCCCTTCCCTAGCTAAGAGCTTTCTTTTAGATCCCAAAGTTCAGCATCACAAGAAGATGGGAGCCATCAGCTTATTAACCACAAGTGTTACAAATCACTTTGTGCTTGGTCTGGTATCTGTATACCCAGCAGCCACCAGCAGCCACGCAGGTCAGCTCTGCATGAGTATAAGACACTGTCTAATAAATGCATTTTTCCCAGCCCTCCAGTAGCTTCTGTAAGTCGCAATTAGACCAAAAGGAAAAAACCCACAAACTTCAGAAAACACTAAAATATTGAAACCAAAATAAAAAGTTCCTTCAGTTCAGCAGCGGCTGCCTCAGGGATATGTACAACAGCGGTGGGCTCCGACACGCTCTTCAGCCCCCTCAGATGGCATCTTTCCTGCACATCACGCAGTTCGTGTGCACAGTGCTCATCCTCACGTGAGTATCTCTTCTCCCCTGCCCTTTCCTAGAGGCAGCCGCTGCCAACGTCTGTCCGTGGGAAGGCTCAGCACCCCCAAATCCACACGTGCTCACTTGCAGTCCTGTTGCGTGACCTCCACACTGACACCTGGCAAGTTCTGAGTTCCCTGTTTGCATCAGACAAAGTCTTAGGGAGCACAGAACAGCGAAATGCAAACTTCTGTGCAAGTCTGATAAAATTGTTTACATCACATGTTTTCTTAACAGTAAAACGGGTCTTCCGACAAAAAGCTCTGCCTCTTGTCTGACAATTTGGCTCAGAGCACCAATAAAGTTGCGTTCTTCTTACAGATCCACTTCTTTAAAGTCTGGCAGTTATCTGCTTGGATCATGTTTTTTCTTCTGTAAACAGCACAGTTCTTGTCAGTCTCTATTCTATTTATAGCTATCCTGGTGAGAGAACAAAAGGAACGGGATGAGTTGTCAGCTTTAAGTTCGGTACTGGATAAAAATATTGATAATATCTTGAGTGAGGGGTTTGGGTAATGCCCACTCGGTAACTCACTGAAGCACAGTTCCTCAACAGCCATGCATAGGTGGGATGGGTACCTACAGCAGAGACTGCTGTCTGCTGAGGGATTGCTGCTCATGAACATCAATGTAAGAAGCATGAGAAAACCTCCATGTGCAGCCACGATGGTGAACTGTAATGGTGAAAGGGAGGGGAAGGACCCCTCAGCTGCATGGATCCCAGCACCCGCGCTATGTGACAGGCGTCACATTCAACGGAGGTGGTATACATGGTCTGTACACTGAGAGAGTTTGTTGGCAGTGATTTCAGTGGGAGAAGTGTGTATTAATGTCCCTCTGCATTAATACATACATGGACTGTGACTGTGGTCTTGCAGGCAGAAAACAAATCTGTTTCTAAAGGTGTCCAGCAGGAACCAGTTAACCCAGAATTGGCCATCAAATAGACCCTGAATAGGTGCCTGAGGCTGCAGGACTAGATCTGTGCTTCAGGAAATGAGCTTGGATTCAGAGTTGTATTTATATGTGGAGTACCACACCTCAGCTTTTGCCAAAGACACTCTCCCCCGACAAATCATCACCTGTTTTCTTTTACTCCGTGATCTTCAACTGAACTCCATTGTTTCTTCATGTCTTGAATCTTCAACCCAATCCAGATATATTTGGTATCTTTCTCTTTATTGTCTATGTATTCCTGCGGAACAAATAGAAGCATGTTACCCAACAACAGAGCTTTCCTGCTGTGCTCAGGTGCACATGTGTCTCACGCACAGCTTTCCAGGTAGTCCCTCACGTGGGGAGCAAGGGCAGGGGTCCAGCCGTGGCAAAGCAGCCCATGACAATGGCCCACACGCGTGTGACCAGCCACAGAGTTTCGATTCAGGCTGGCACTCAGGCTGACTGGCTTCCTGTCAGCTGTCAAAAAACAACTCAGTGATGCTCCTCACCCTAATGAGCCAGGTTGCAAAGCCTGGTCTTTAAGGTAAAAGACCTGTTCCTCAGGGAACGATGAGTTTCTTAGAAGAGCCATTCAGCGATACCTTGCTATTCATTTTCCCAAAGGAAAATGAGAAGGAGGTTTGGCTGTTTGAATTTCTATTTAGTGGTTGAATCAGACCTCTCTTCCCAGAGCCAAGTAATGGAAATGGGTGGGAAGTCCCCAGCATTTCCTCCTCCCTGTCAAAACTACTCTGGCTTCCACACTTGCATCTCTTGTGCTTCTCTTCAGCTCTACTCTGGTAGACCCTGGTAGACAAGCTCCCGTCTGTAGCGAGTCAGGTGTTCTGCACTTGATGGGGCTTTTGCTTGCCTGCATGTGCACCTGACATCTGGGCCATGTTCACTTGGTGACATGTTTGGCTAAGGCAGATGCCTGTCTCACAGTTTTAGGGCTGCTGCAAGACTCACCATCTCAATTTCATCTTCAATGACAAGAAGCTGGGATTTCCTGGCCAGACAGTTTCTTTGGCTGTCATCCCAGCTTACAGCCTCCTCGGAGAAGTAGTAACATCTCCCCCTGTGTAGTTGCCACCCTGGAGGACACAGCTCGCAAGTTGTTCCTGTGGGTGGAGGGAGGGAACCGTTAGCTCGTACCATGACTTGTTCCAGCTGCCTTGTAGCATTTTATGTTCATGTGCCTGGCTGGCTGGTCCAAAAGCGGCCAGTCCCCACTCCCAAGCGTGTGTTTGCTGGGTGTGGAGAGAGGTTTGAAGGCTTCAGTGCCGCTCCTCTCCTCAGCTTCCCACTCCTTTGCCATGGTGCTATGCACTTCTGCACTCCCACTGCACATCATCGGGCTCTCCACCTCCCAGTGCACCTGGCCAATGGAGAGCACGGGGAGGACCTAGAAGGCTGCAAAGACACTTTTCCTCCTCACACACGCAGCCCTTGTGAGGAGACACCGTGCGATGTGACGTGATGTGGAGTGTGTGGATTTGACACACGATGTGACCAGAAAGTGCAGCTACTTAAATGAGATTCAGACTATGTCCACGGAGCTGGAGAAGGAACTGTGTTAAGTAAGAGGAACACTGCCATTCCCAGGTCTACTCCCCATTTCACTCAGAGCAGCTGGGAGGAACATCCCCCACATTTTCTGTCTTTGCTTCCTCTAATGTTTCAAAGTAACATCATTACAATCAATCCTCAGAAAAGCATTCATATGTGCCAACAAATAAGAGATCCATAATAAAAAGACCAGGAAGGTCTTCCCCTGCCTGATCCTTGCACTTCCGAGGATAGCAAAGCTAAATTCCCCCCCACTCTTTGTGAACAATTACTGTCTGGAAAGTGTTCTCCAGGACAAGGGGAGGATCTACAATATATGGCATTTCTGACAGCAGCTCCAGGCAGAAAGAAATGCAGGGAAAGTACCGGAAACTATTTATGCCGAAAGAGGAGAAAAACTATTGTCATTAAAATGTTAGTTTAGAACCTGGCATCACTTCTGTGCAGGAACACCATGCTCCCTGGGTAGTACCAGTGATTTCCCATAAATTGCAGGGTGTCACAGAAATGGGAACAGAGACAAAAGAAGTGTGTGCACAACACGTCCTCTATGCTGTGAAAGGACTAACTTTCCTCACCCTGTCCATCTTCACACAGTTCCTCCATGAGCCATTTCAGGAGCACCACCGAGACAGTTTTCTCTGAAGAAATGTGGTCACCAGTGCTATTTAGGGCATACCAGGACAAACTTTCTGATTTTCCTGCTCTGCCCTTCAAAACTTGAACAAAAAAAAAAAAAAAAGAGGTTATGGTTAACAACGGGGTCAAGGAAATGTAGTCTTTGTATCCACTGTCACACTGTGAATGTGAGGAGATGTGTGTGTGTGTATACATTGGGGGGGTATACACACTCAGTTGCGAGCATACTCAGTGAGTATAACTGTCTGGCAAAGGGCGTGGCTGCTGAATAATATGGACCGTACGGGAATTTTTGATAGTTGGATATATAAAGAATACACAATATTTTTGTGAGATTTTAGGGCTGGTTCGGAGGTACATGTTTTTTCTGAAGTTTTTCAAGACTGTTTTCTCTTAGGAAATTAATATCTTCTCTGGAACAGTTCCTGTATAACTGGACGATGCTGTGGATTATGATATTACTAGTACCAGGGAAGGCTGATAATTTTATTTGTTCAAACCTACAAAGTAATTAAGTGAGATGGTCTCAAAGTAGCATCATGGGTGCAACTTTTAACTTGTAAGTCAGGAAGGCCAAATGTTTTGATTGTCATAACGATATGAAATCTGCTTCTACAGCCTTTCAGCATCACTGATGACAAGGTAGGCTGCAGCAATGCCCCTTCATCTGCACTATATACGTTAAATGACAGGTAGCAAATGTTCCCTTTGGAATGCTACATTTATTCTTCTGTATTTGTGTATAACTTGACACCTTTAATGCGACACCAAGGGAATTTTTCTTTTGGTATCACTCTGCTTGTGAGGTTTAACCATGTCTGCAATGAAGAGATGAAGCGGCTGGTAGGATCTACTCACATTGCTTGGCTAGCACGGCTACGACACCCAGCAGGACGAGCACAAGGACTCCTAGGACCAGCGCTACATAGAACCAGGATGAGCGCCCATGTTGGCAGCCTGGAGGGACGAAGGAGGAAGAGACTATTAAAATTAACACTGCCTTTATGTATGCCAGTTTCTTACGTGGAAACAGCAGAGAAATCATCTGTCTAAAATCAGTCTGCTGTTTGAGGTACGTGGGGACGTTTTAGTAAAATTTGCATCCATTTTGCATACATGAAAGGGAAATCGAAAGATCATCTTGTCAGATAAAGCAAGTGATTTTCAATCAATCATTCCATCAAGAATTCTCTCTTTCTCCTTTGAGTTAATGTTCTCAAGCATCGCCTCCTCCCACCTACCCACCCACATCCTGCAAGACCCTGCGGAGCAATTCAGGGATGGTCTGTGGTATGTTCCTTCCGTCTGGTCACACTCTCCTGTGTTAACGTGCCTGTTGTGGCTGAAAGCTAACTTACCTGAACGCACAGAAAAGACAAAAAATCCCATACTGACACCATAGCACAGTAAAGTGCATCTGACCAAGCATCTCTCCAGCCGTTTGGCATTCATCAGCTCATGAGAGTGAAACACTCAGGAAGAGGCAGGACCCAAGGAAATTTGGGGTGAAGGTGCCATTTCCACAAGCCACAGAGCTGCACTTCCATAACTGCTGTTTTCCTGACCTTGCCTGCATGACATGAGCAACTGCCCCATTCTCCGGCTGCTTGAGACGTATTTTGTAATGTTCCCTTTCAGCTCACAGAGTTCTGTGAGCCTGACCTTGTCTGGCACATGTCCTTCAGCACAGAGAGGGTGGCAATCATCGGTGCACTAACTGCACATAGAGAGCTGGGTATTACGTTACTTCCAAAGCCAAATGTGTCCCTGTGGCTGTTCCTGCAGAGGCACTTACAGGAGAGTTCCTAAAAAAATGTGGAATTTTACTTTCCTTTGCTAAATTTTCAATGTAGGCACAGAAGCGTTTTTTAAAATAATTTTAAAAATCTCTTTCAATATTATTTTTACAAGGAAAGTGTATAATCTGAGAACCCAGCGAAAAAAATGTATGAAATGATAAATCAGTTCTTTATTGAGAGATTGTACATAAAGACTCTTGATAACAGGTTTTACTGTTGGGTAATAGGAAAGACTAAATCTATAATTAGTAACCAACGACGAAACAAAATAGCACACTACCAGAAGCGGAAGTCTCTGATCTGCTGCTCCCTTTGGGCTTCGGCTTCACGCGCAGCTCAGCGTATGTGATCACGTTTCCTGTAAGGAGTAGGGAAATGCTGACATTTGTGGCCGTGCAAGCCATCAAGTGGAGAAACAATAAAGAATTACACAGAAGACCGAGTCCGTATAAAAAGGGGCATGTGTTTGCAGAGCTGCTAGTTCAGCATTTTTTTTTTTTTTTAAGAAACAGCAGGCAAGATGATGACTTATTATTTCCTGCTGTTGTCAGGAAGTAACCAAAAGCCTCCTCCATAATCTTTGCTTGAACTACTTGGGTCCTGTGTGGCTGGACCAGGAGGCAGACAGACAGACTGAAGGATGGGTAAGACCCGGGTACTGTCCATAGCAAACATCCCATTTGTTGCTAAGCCATCGCAGGAGGTATCATAGGGGCTTAAGGGGCATCAGAGCCGTGACCGCTTCCTGGAGCAGGGAGACCCCAAAGGGAAAACTGCCACTCAGAGAAATGCTTCTGCAGCAAGGTGATTCTTGGGGGCATCCCTGACTTGCGAATGCTTATGCCAGGATATTACATGATGCCTGTAACAGCAGAGGAATGGACCTGATGGTTGAAGACATCCCTTTCCAGATTCACATTACCAAAACAAAACAAAAAAGCCATTAAAATAGCATGGTGTGAGTTAGATGCACATGGATTCTTTCTGAAGAAAGAATTTTCAATTTTGTTTCAGCTGGGCATTTTGTAGAGCTACTGGCTAGTCTTATGGAACATATTTGGACCTTTGGTAGACTGATCTTCTTTCCATAAATGGTGAGATTTTATCAATCTGAATGAAGAATACGCTTCTGTGCTACAGCCTTAGTTTGTGATCACTGAGGCTTTCAAAAAGAAGTAAGCAATTTGTGTTGTGTAACATCTCACTGATCAGAGAAAAACTTGACAGAAGAGAGTCTCATTAGGCTAAAATGAGGTAGCATTTGATACGAGAATTGCAGAAGTGTGGAGAGGTTTTGCAGTAAGAAAAATACTGAGGATCTGGTTGGCAAATAAGGTTTATTCATACAGATAAGATGTTCTATGCTTTAGAGAACCTGACCTAATACACTTTGCTGTTTGCTTTATTACAATTTATTAGTTCAATGAACTACAGAAAATTTGTAAATTACATTTAACTGTATAGATAAGTAACTGTTAAGGCTTATAAAAGAAATGCTTATAAAAGTTTTTCTTCATAGAATGTAAATATTTTTCAAAGAAAAACAGTCAGGACTTTTAAACTTTTAAATGCACTAGCCTTATAAATGGAGACACTTCTTCTAAAATACGTACTTTAGAAAATCTGCTACTATTACTAAATATTTTCTCTCTCAGATAAAGATCCATTCCTTTAAAGATTGTCTTTCAGACTGTATGAAAAAAAAAATATTATTCACGCAAACTGAATATTTATAGAAAAGGATTACTTTTATCACAGTGTGTATTGGCACATGATCATATGAACGCAAAGTCCTCAGAAGTCAACAAGTGGTTTTAAAATACCACGTAACCTTAATTTTGCCAGCTGCTTACACACTCTTACCTAGTTTAGCAACAAGGAGCCCTGGTTCTAGGTGGAGATCTCTGTCACTTACTAAAACTGAAATTTCACTTCATTTCTATATGCAAATTGCCAAGTGCAGAAAGACATCTCTGTTTACTGGAAGCCTCTACTTGGGGAATGTGCAGATAGGGAGTGCTTCTGGCAGGTCGTTCACTCCAAAGAGTCAGGGCTTTACAGCCATCAGGCTCTTGCCATCAACTGGACACCAGGTTGAATGCGAGCCCTCGGTGTGCCCTCATCATCACAGCTCGTACAAGTCACCAGCGGGGCTGCGTTAGGAGAGCCCTGGCCTGCAGAGCGGGGGAAGTTTCTGTACTGCTCCACTTGCTCCTGCTGTGGCCACACCCGGAATGTTGTATCCAGATGTGGGCCACCCTGCTCAGGGGGGATTGGGGGAAACTGGAGAGGGTCCAGCAGAGCGTGGATAACAAGATGGTCAGGACCTGGAGGGGCCGAGGAGGCTAAGGAGGGGAACAAGAAGCTAAGGGGCGAGCTAATAGCAGCCTACAACTACTTGTAGGCTAGTTCGTTGATGGAGTTGAAGTCTTCTCGGTTTGTTTTTCTGCTAGAGGAAAGGTCTTGTATGTAATCATTTATGAACCGTAATCAGGTGACTCTTGAGTAAACTAGGAAGCAAAAACTGTCGGAGTCTTTTATTAGAAAATGGATTTCCAGGCTGTATTTATTCTTGCTTGTATTTTTGGAACACTTTTCTACTTTTGAACATCTGTCCTGAAGCACATGCACTGTAATAGCACCTGCTAGCCCACCAAAGCATGTGCACAGATAGTACCACCTACTAACTCCTCCTCAACATGCCCTGCTAGAGCATCCAAGAATCACCTCCTCCTTGTAATTCAGAGCACCCGACTGACAGCTGAAGTCCAACTGGTTGTGTAACCTAGTGTTGACTTTCCCATTGGAACAGGATCACAACAAATCCATTTTAATCACTTTTCTGAGTGCAGCCTCCCAAACTTACAGCTGCAGACGTTTTTCATTGCTACATCATGTTAAACATTATTTAACACAGTTTGTCCAGTCTATCAAGTTTATCCCAATAGTTTCCAATGACTGAGCTACCCTTATCATTAGACTGCAAACTTTTACAATCTTTCCAACTGTGCCACCAATGATTTTTATATCTTTTTCTGTATCCTCATAAAATATATTGAATAGACTTTGAGACAAAAACAGTATTTGGGAGAACTCCAAGAAACTCTGCATAATTTGAGGAAACCAAATCCTGTTCTCAGGGATAAAGAAAAGCTAAAAAAAAGAGGTGGGCACTGGATCTGTAGAGGGACTTTCACTCTCAAATCCAAAATTTACATATTTAAACCACCTACTCAACTACTACAGAACCTTGGCAGAAGTTCAGCTCCCCGCATGTTTATCTTTCATGTGCACCAAACCTTGCCAGCAGCTATACTTGAGCAGGGCAAAGTAGCTATGCCCCCAACCAAGAGTTTTTTAGTATCTACTCCAGTAAATTGCGCCTAATGGTCTGAAACTTGGCCTAAATGCATCCAGGAAGAGGTGGGCATGTTCCACTTTCTCATAGCCTAGTGATTTGAAGTCTTGCCTAAAGTCTGTGAATCTGCCACGCGGAGCATTCATCTGCCAAATTTGCAGCGGTGATTAAATGCAGCTCTCCCTCCTCCGTGGTGATAGTTCTAACCATGCAGTGCTTTCTCGCATGCCCATCTCAAAGCTGCTGCTTCTTCTGCAAGATAGTCAGACATCCCTGGCCAAGAGCAAGATCAGCATGCAATCTGGCAAAGGGCGGGATGTGGGTGCTAGCCATCCTCCAGTGGACATTTCAATGTGTCACAGAGTTGGGATAGTGCCAAAGGGAGAGCTTGTGATGCTTGCCACAGAGACTCCCATCACCTTGGAGCTGAGACCCTCACTTTGAGAATCAGCTTCGGATTCCTGCTCCAAACTGGAGGAAGCATTGAAACCTCTTCATGCAGGGTGTGATAACGAGTGGGACATGCGGTAAGCGTGTTTGGTATGCGGAAGCTGTCCTGTTCGAAGCAGCCTTGAGCCCAGTCCATGTCGGAGAGAGCTCTGTCTAGCTTGCAGGGAAGGACCCAGCTCCCAGACATGGCTGACTGAGCAGCGCCTTGCATCGTTGCTCTATCCTATTAGCTACTTTGGGCAGTCCCTAGCTCACCAGACTTTCCTCCATTCGCTGTGAAGAAATGCAGGGCATCTCAGCGAGGGTCCACTATGCAGTGGGGAACCTTAACACTAATCATTGCTATGCTTACACTGAGCTTAAGTTTGTTTTGTGAACATTGCTCAACGTGCCTGTCACCTTTCAGGATTTTTTTCGAATTTCCTACCAAGTTTTTAAAAACTACAGAAATAATTCTGTAGCAAAAATGTGTATTGTCCCATTCTTCCTAGAAGCGAGTCTCTCAGTTTTGAAGAGCCTCTTGGAATAAAAGAACACTCAACAGTTGAATGAGTATGTGTGACTTTCGGTCAAAGCGTTAAAACTTCAAGGAGGGAACAAGCAACTGAAATTGTTCATTTAAATTTTTAAAGCATGATAATATGGCTCAAGTTCTTGTCTATTTTAGTAGCAATAAAATCTATGTCAGTATATGTTAATGATGAAGGCAGAGAAATAATTGTCATCAGGGAGATATTTCTAGCATGTTCTAAACTGATATGAGGTCCAATATTGCTAAATACTATTTGGTGCTTTTTCCTTTTGTGTCAAAGTAAGTAGAAATATAATTGCTAATAAAATCTGAAAATAATAGAAAGGTTAACAAAACAATAAATAAAGACAGCCCTGTAAGTTCAAGCCCAGTCAAACAAAGTCTTTTCCAACCTTAATGATTCTATGATTCTATGATTCTATGATTCTATGATAAAACGTGTTTGAGTATAACCAGATATAAACGTGGGGGAAGGTGGTACTAGGAGTCATAAACAGTGAAGGAAAGATTATTTAAGAGATTTTTGTCTCTGTATAACTGAGACTTGTAGTAATACTGGGTGCATCTCTGTTGCTCATATTTTTTAAATAATTGGAGAATGAACAGAAAAACATCCACAAAAATAATTAAAGTTCTTCAGAAAGTTAGAGTGAAAGATTTAAAGGTGAGAGGACACTGAGAAATTACTTGATTACTGTGGCCAGTAACTTCATGTGAGAAAATATTGAGTGTTAAAATCTATTCGACAAATGTTTAACAAGAACCATCTAGATGTTAATGAGAACTTTCATTGGAAATTAAAGCCTGGCCTATTCAAATTAAAGCTTTTCCTTTAGGCAGCATGATCAAGGGACATTTTTGGATGTCTTCAAATCAAGATGTGATGCCTGTCTCCCTTTGGAAATAAATTATATCATCATAGGGGTAAAATTCTAGGCGAACCTTCTGTGTTTTGTATTGTACACGCTACAGTAGTACAAACAACATCCATGGATGCATGAACATACAGTGTAAGGTAGTATTTTCTGTTAGATATATAATAAAGTGAACTTATTTTTATTTCTTAGATAAAGGTTTTGTAAAAATATAAAAAAATAGTTTTTTCCATCATTTAAGTACATGCACCATCATTACTATTAATCTGCATTGTAAGTAGAACATCTTCTAAAAATGCTCATTACATAATGTAATTTCCTTAAGTAATTAAATACATTAATTACTGATGAACCTTGAAAGCATGAAAATATCATCTTACTCTGACCACAAGAATTTCCTATTTGCTCACAGTGAGAAGTTGTCATTCATATCAGCTGTGATCCAGAATTTTGACAAAATGCTTTCATGAATGAATTACATTTTTTCCAAGTAGCGGAAATTTTATTTCTTAAAAAAATATGGTTTAAATCATGTCCTTACCGTGAATATTGACTTAAATCTTTGTCTTTTGTTACAAACATATGAAGCAATCCCAGACTGATAATGTCGTTCTGGGAAAATCACTACTGGATAATCAAAGAGGAAGAGCAGGAGGGTTTTAGGAGTCATTCAGTACTTCCTTCAGTGACAGTGACTGCACTTTCGACTGCCACTAGTTTTCTGTTTTACTAGTTAATTTACTGCTCCTTTTCCATGAAGACATCATAAACTGCATTGATCTGATTTTTGGACTAGGTAGTAATTTGATGGAGGTTTTTGGTCGCATTGCTCATATAAAAAAAAAAAGATTATGGTCATTATTCAAAAATGAACAACTTTTGTTTCTCATTGTTACTTAAAACAAGGGGCCAGAACGGAGACAGTACTCCATAGCAATACTGACTTAAGAGTAGCTTTGCTGATCTGTATCTCATAAGGGTCTCTTCCACCATTTGCAATTTTTCACCCTTGCTGTGACTTCTGCATGCAGCATTTTATAGCATTCTTCTAGTATTTTCCAGTGACTTTTTTAAAAATGAAAGAGAGAAAGAGAGAGAGAACACATGAGAGAAAACAGTGTACGTCCAAGAGCTGATTAGCTGTTTTACCTGGAACTGATGTCCAAGAAGCAATGCGCGGTCTTTCCCGGGGTAGCATTGCCACATCCACATACGTGATATCACCTGCCATTGATGAGCAAGTCCCTCTGAGTTATGGAAAGAGCTGGTTTAATACAGTGGGTTGCATCCTGTATTAGCTTTGCCTGCCTCCAGAAGTATACATACGCCGTGCTATGGCTCTGAGGAAGGCTGAGAAACAGATGAAAGGAAGGAAGTTACTTCTTTCAATACAGCTTCAAAGCCTATTTTCAGCCACCATTCTGTCTCTTCTTGCGTGATCTCTTGCCCTTCAGAATACAGGAGAAAATGCAGGTTAAAAAACATTTTTTTTATTAATATAAAAAAATTCTTTTTGGCCAAAGCAGAGCAAAGTTTCTAAGGAATACCCAAAAATGGACCTACACAGGTTCAAAAGCTTTGCTGGTTCTCACGAGAATAGCTAAAGCAGTACGATCTGTAATGTGAATATATTATGCTCATGTGCATGATCTTACATAGCCTACTCACCTAAAAGGAAGATAAACAAGATATATATCAGTATAAGATGTTTTGGGGCTAATGTAACTGCAACCACAGTTAGACCTATAAAAACGTAACTTGAATTCTAACCTGCTCCATCCACCAAGTACTATAATAGTTTAACAACTAAATTTGGATTATATTAATGATGCATTAAATTTGACTCAAAATAAAATTAAAAGTAATACAATCAATGCCTTTTAAAAGAATGTTTCAATACTTTACTCTAACAGTAGTTACGAGGACCAGAGCTGCTGTTCCTAAGTTGCTTGAGCTATCCCCTGCTTGGCCCAGCAACTCCACAGGCAGAACGCCTGAGTTGCCTTTAACTCCTTGTTCATGACCCATGTGTTTGCTGCAGGATATTTTGATGACAGTGGTTTTGTCTCCTATTTTGGAAAAAAAAAAAAAAAAGCCTCACATATTTGAATTGAAACTTAAAGCCCTTCAAAAACCTAAAAATTCATTTCAGAACACACAGACATGAAGTCATGTGCATGCACAGTTCTGACATTCCCTGCTAACAGCTATGTTATTGGTTTTGTGCTTTATTCCCACTTACAAAATTCCTTCAGAGTTTGACACAGGTAGTCTTTACAAACCTACATGGGTCAACTGAAAATAATGATTCTATTCTGTGACATAGCGTATTTGCCTTTTCTGTTACATTCAATGGGACTTACAACACTCTAAATTAAAATGAAGAAAAGTTTGGTTTTGTGATCTTATATTACTGATCTTTTCCTTTCCTACTTTTAACGTTGATAACAGCATTAAGTGCAGAAACAAAAAGGTTTAGGGGAAAAAAAATGAACCTTTGATAGTCATGGAACAGATTACTCAGAAGTGCCACTCAGGTACAATTTATATACACCATATCTAAATCATTGTTGCTCTATCAGCCACAAAGTGATCAGTCTGCAGATGTGGATACTGTTAACTGGATACTGATAAGGTTTGTTTCATGGCAACCTACACACCAGACAAATGACTAGTCCTAACGTGAAACAAACCATTTGTCCTCTCATTGAATCACTTTCCACTGCTTTCCCCTGAACTTCTCACCATCCTTTACAGCAGGATATTTAGGCTCTGAAATGTAAAAAAAAAAAAACAAAAACAAAACCAAAAAAACCCCACCAACTGCAAACCAAAACCCACTTTCCTTATTTGGGTTTTTTCTAAACTTTAGTCCATAAAGGAGAGCTAGAAGGCCAAATGGGTTGCTTGAACTCTCAGTCTCTCTTTCCATCACTGCATATACACCTAAGCAGTCTTTTCTCACATCACTCCCTCCTAAATGATTCAAAACCATCAAGATGTAATCATGTATAGTCGGCGTAAGCATGGGTCTTTCTGAGCTAGTGGAAAAAAACAGCGTTTCTATTTTAAGGGAACATGTCTCTTCTCTTCTCTCCTCTCCTCTGAAAAACACATTTTCAGACACAAGAGTAATCTCATAAGTGTGCAGTGCAGACCAGGCAATTACAACCTGTGTGACCTAGCAGATTCTCACTTGCCTGAAGAACATGGCCAATGCACACCGTTATTTTCCAGAGCAAACTTACAAAACAGCCATAAGCGGTTCACATTTTGGATTTGAAGTCTACATGCTGTGCTCACTGTTAGGACTGATAATGAAAAGGAAGGTGAATTTTAATTTCTAGAAGGAATAGGTGAGTAGAAGTATTTGCAAGGCATTTTTCTTGAATTGTTTCTATCTTACTGGAAAACGATGATTTTTTTCTTACTTTTAAAAAGGATATTGCACTGCTACAGAATTTCATTTGAGAAGTAATTTCTTTAGTGTTAATACTATCTCTGTGTTTTCTTTTTTTTTTTCTTTCATCTTAAATTCTAGCTTTATGAATACCCAGATACCAAGTCTGACCCACTGACCTCTCAGTGCCAATAGCACTTTCAGAAGAAAAAATCCAGGCTGTTGCAGGAAAAGGCCATCATAGAACCAAGAGACATTTGTTAGCAAAATGACCCACTGCTCATAAACGCGATGGAAAGCCCCCTCTTTCCTGCCCACGTGTCTGGGGGTGGCAGTTCCACTCAGATCAACAAGTCAGGTCTCCAGGACTAAGCAGCATTGCCAGCCTGCAGGATCACAGAGTCATCTGGGGAGGAAGGGACCTCTGGAGGCCTCTAGTCCAACCCCTGCCCAAAGCAGGGCTAATTCCACGGCTAGATCAGGTTGCTCAGGGCTTTGCACAAGCAAGTTTTAGAAATCTCCACAGATAGAGACCCCGTGGCCTCCCTGGGCACCTGTTGCAGTGCTGCACCACTGTCACAAAGGAAGAAATTTTTTCCTTCTGCCTGGTCACAATCTCTGGGCTGCAATTTGTACCCACTGCTTCTTGTCCTTTCGCTGTGCCCCTTTGAGAAGAGACTGCCTCTGGCTTCTCTGTAACCCTCTTCTTGTAGGTTAGAATAGCGCAGACAAGCTAACAGGCTAACATTAAATTTTGTAAAGCAAGCCTCTTTCACTATGTGCCATGTGTCTCAAAATAAATTGTTGATATTTCTTGTAAATTCTGCTAAACGGAGTTCTGCTGTGTTTAGACAGTGTCACAGTTGCACTTTTATCATATGGGTATCACCAGAATCTGAACACACCTTTTGCTTGTGATAACACACTACTGTCTACTGCTGGGTTTTTTTGTAGAATAAATGTTTCAGAAGTAGAGCCTGGTTCAGCCTAGTCATTCCCTCATTGTCATCTTTTCACATCTAATCATTCAGATGTCATAGTCTTTTTGGTTTGTTACTCCTGGGGAAAAAAGTTGCTCAAATATCAAAATGTTTCTTCACAAGCCTAGGTCACAGCTGTAATCTGGGTTGTGTATCCATGTGGCCTAACTTCTCCCAGGATCCACCATCACCTCATGTCTTTTGACTTCACCAGGTAGTGCTTTGCCTTACCCTCTTCTTTCCTCCCAGCCACCTGGTTAATATGCTTAGCTTACAGTACACGAACGCTGGTGAGGCCGGTAAAGCAGCAGAGCTTGCTGTGCATTAGTCAGCCACACGTCGGGTAGCGGGGGGGAGCGATTTGTTAGCCTAGAGTTTTCATGCTGTTTGCCAGAGCATGGAGATATCTGGCGGTTCAGGCTTTCTTGCAGCATCTACTGCCTCAGGGAAAGATGGTGAGGTGGTTGTCTCTGCACATCATTTAGAGTTTGGCAGTCTGGAGCTTCAGGGGCTCTGTTGAGGTAGGCAAATGAATGCGAGCTCACGATCTTCCCCATCTTGACATGTGCTCCTGATTGCACATAGACACCTTCTCCACTTCTAACCATTAAGCCTGAGTAACGTTGCTTAGTGATGTTCTGGTGTTAGCACAGTTACCAGTTCCAGTCATGCACAGAGTAAATGTGATAACAACTGCAGATGACACCCCTTCTGTGGGTGTGACAGTGTGTCCTTCATTGCGTGCAAAGGCAAAATTAGACTGAAAACAGCGATGTAGGCTGCAAAGCAGAATTCAGCACTTTCTGCCACAGAACAGGCAGCTCAGCCCAGGACTCCAGCTGCCTCGTGGTGCTTGTTTTGAAGAACTTCAACTGCTGCTCTGATGACAAAATGGACCTTTCCACTTCCTAAAGGCTGAGCTGCAACACAGAGACTTCCAAGCTAAATTGAGTGAATCCCATGAGTACATCTCCAGTTTGGGTTTCGATTCTAAACCCTGTGTCACAGCAGATCCTGTATGTACAACGCAGTGTAAAGCGGCACCCAGAAGACATGATCAGAACTAGGACTATGATCAAAGACACTTCCTGCCATAAATGAAAGTCTGTGCGTTGTTATGCCACACTGCAGCAAAAAATATGCCATCTAAACAGGTCAAACCCATGAATTTACCAAGAAAAGGAAAAAAAAAAAAAAAAAGAGCTCAGTGAACCAGCAGTGCCTGCAGATTGCAAGCTGAATATTTCCATGCCAGCAGCTTTATGTTCAGCAGATGGGACTTGGAGTAGGTGGGAAGCAAATAGAGTTAGAAGCCTGTGAGATGGGTTTCTTCCCTATGCAGGGTTTTGGGGGTTTTTTTGGGGCATGTCAACTCTCTGAATTTCAGGTTAGTTCCCAAAGATGTTGCTTGTGCAGATTATTTATTGTGAGTGCCATGTATTCCCTTGGATGCATTTTTCAATGCTAAGCAGTGGTGGGGTGAATATGTGGGTGGAAGAATGTGCTCAGTCTCCTGAGCAGTTTGGTGATGGCATGTCAGCAAGAAGCTAGTGAACACCCCTTCCAGCACGCTGCCATATTGCCTTCTCTCATTTCTTGCACTCTCATATACTGTTATTTTCCTACACAGGATTGAAGCAGTGAGCCTGCTGGGACCACTTCCATAGGTAGCATGTTCTTGGTGATGTTATAAAGCATGTTCTGGTCTTCTGGAGCCCCCATATGTGTGACTTGGAGAATGACTGGTAGGGAAAAAGTGGTATTTCTCTCTGCAGACCATACGTCTACACAACAGCATCTAGTGCTTTGGACAACAGAGGATGTCTCTGCAAGGTGAGACATAGCAGAGGTGCTGGTACAGTTGCTGGTGACTGGCGTGACCACAGCACTGTGGTTGAGTGAACACGTCCTGGTTCAATGCAAATACACTCTAACGCAGCATGCTGGATATGTCTCTACAGCACAGTGCAGCACTGCACCATGTGGACTTACAGCTTGAAGTCTATGTGTTTAGGCCTTCCACGATGTGCTCTATTCTGCCATACAGACATAGCCTGCCTTCCTTCAGGTCAGGTAGAGCTCCGGTGTCTTACCCTCATGTATGAGCAAGTGTTACCTTTTGGGTAGCATTTTAACCAGTGGGTCTGCAAGCAAAGAAGGGCATGCCACGGTTCCCAGGATGCAGTTGGAAGGGCAAAAGTAAAAGGCTGGCCCAAGCTCATCCAGCAGGGCAGTGGCAGAGGCTGAAAGGCTGCTCAGCACTCCTGTCCCTCAGCACAGCACCCTTTTCAGTAGGCCAGGCTGATATTGATGCATCATGCATTTGCAAGTTGTTGCTTCACAAGTTGTAAGACCTGAATCCAGAGACATCAGTTTCGTTCTTCCCATGTATTCCAGAGCTCTTTCTGCAAATGCACTCACATGTAGAGTTAGACATTTCTTGGTCATTAACATAATTATGTACTGTCACAATGCTTTTTGCCAATAATTTTCTTTCTGTTTATGAAATTGGAAGCAAAGCTGTTGTAAAAGCCTGATCATCTATAAGTTGTGTGGACTGAATGGACAAAAGATGCTAGATCACACACATCTTACAATTCTTCCAGAAGATATTGGAATTAACATCCATTGAGCAGCTTTACAAACATTTTAGATTTGCCACTGAGCTACATTTAAGTTAATATTCCTAATATCTGCAGCTGATAGGAACAAATGTATCTATAAGCAGTAACAGCATTGTTGAATCACAATACACGTACTGTGTGAGTAGTATATATGCTAACCTTCCCCAGACTGCAGCAATGAGCAAGACTGTATGGGAGCATCTCTCCTAAGTCTAGTGATCTGAGTTAAGCCTCGGTTAGAGTAACTGTCTTACTGCCTCCTGCAGTTAAGTGAAAGCAGCTAGGCAGTCCAGGAGGAGATTTAACCACATTCTAACTTGGTGTCTGAGATCAGGAGCCCCCTGAAACTGCCTCTCTCTCCATCAGTTACAAACACAGTATCAGCTTGCAATATAAATTCAAAGATAGGACAGATGAGCATTTCCCCCCTCCGCAAGTATCTCTGGATGTGCTGCAATCGTTAGGGCAGAGATCTGGAATTGAGATGAGATCTGACTGAGATCTCGTCATGATAGGATAGCTCTGCACCAGCAAACCAGGAAATGGGCTATTAGTGTTTAAAATGTCTTAGAAAGAATATAAAAGTATATACACATATATAATACATATAATAGCTATTAAGCCTAGAACAAACATCAGAACACAAAAAAAAGCCTGTAACTAGATATCCGAACACAGCAAACAGGCACCATATTCCATGCAGTAAAACATGCTGAGCAATAAATAAGTAGTGTGCCCCTATGGCAAGGAAAGCTACCTGCATAAGGAAGGGTTGTACTGGCAAGAAAGAGCATAGCTTTCAAGAGCTTATTTCACTTTGTTCAACATAGTCATGAAGCCACCGCTGGAATACTGTGTCTACTTTGCAGCATCCTGTTTCAAGAAAGATGTTGACAATCTGGTGCAAACCCAGTGGTGAGCCAGTGGTGAAGGGGTGCCAGAATCAGGGTCCAGACAGCCTGGAGAAGGGAAGATTAAGGGGAAGAGGGTCTAGTTTGCCACCATCCACCACTTAATGGGAAGGCAGGTATACAGAAGTTGGAGCCAGACTCTTCTCAGATGTGCAAAACAGGCAATAGGCACAAGTTGCAGTGCTGCAGAAGGAAAGATTTCTTCCTTCATGAGAGTGGTGCAGCACTGGAACAGGTGCCCAGAGAGGCTGTGTGATCACTGTCCTTGGCTAAAACCCACAGGGACAAGACAACTGCCCTGAGTGACATCATCTAGCTTTGAAGTTAGCTCTGCTATGAGCAGGAGGTTGGATTAGAGACTTCCAGAGGTCCCTTCTTCCCCGATTTATTTGATGGTTTTATGATTCTGTAATTTTTTTTTTTGCTCCAGAAGTTTGAAGGAGCACAGAGGCATATGGCCAACATCAGACCAAGGGGTCCCTTTTGGGGCTGTCTTACTTCCTACGTGTTTTTCAGCCCGCTTTAGGGAACAAATGAGAGTACAATGGGCACTTCCGCAAAACTTCCAGTGCTCTCTAGCGGTATTTCTTTTGAACTACAAGTATGCAACATCTTTACATTTTTCCCCAGGAGGCAGAAACACAACCATGAATGAATTTTTCTTAAACATATAATTTCAAGATTCAAAAGCTAATTCTTTCAGTTACAGCTCATTTAACAGTAATATTTGATTAGCTACATGAACTTTTCTGTTGACAGGCAACATAATATTTCCTTTTGGCTACAGCACATTTATTTAGCATGTTTCATTGTACATCTGTGTACCTGCTGGGCTCCAGCAAAATTAGCACAGCAATGAAAGCAAAGAAGCTGCTGAGCTCTCCAGGCTTGGCTGGATATCCTGATACAACTATTTTTTCACTTTGCAAGTATTCCAGTTAGTTGACACTACACTTAAAAGTACTGATGAATTTGTATTTCACAGAAAAACTTGAATGGCATTCAAGAAGT
The DNA here is from genome assembly GCF_000690835.1 of Fulmarus glacialis. Taxonomy (NCBI): domain Eukaryota; kingdom Metazoa; phylum Chordata; class Aves; order Procellariiformes; family Procellariidae; genus Fulmarus; species Fulmarus glacialis. The sequence continues at coordinate 29,424 of NW_009230581.1, forward strand.
TAAGGCACATGATGTAGCAAGAACAAGCATTCAGATTACAATTCTCCATGTGTGTTTGGATGAACCACTTTCGATTGACATCCATAAAATATTCAGATTATATCCATAAGAATGGATACTGTTCTGCAGAAAGGCTGTGAGAGAACATGGAAAAGAACCACAAGGCAGCCCTGTAGCCCAGTAAATATGATTTTCACATTACTAGGAAAAGTGAGATGCTTTGATCCATCCGTACAGGATCTGTCTGCACTTATCTTAGCCTGAGCTGATTTCAGCTTGTTTTAGTCGTGACAGCAGTTGTCTAGCAGCCAGCGAACAATTGCATAACTTGTTTTTAGTTAGCTCTGTGAATACCACACACAGTAAAGGTGTAGCTGACCTATGCTGTTACTTAGTAATAATATTAATGCCATAGACTGAGGCTACAGAGGCTATTGTGTATCTTTAACTAAGACAGTCAAACAAAGATAGTCAAACTTTAGTTGGGAACCAGTGAAAAAAGAGCAACTAAGCAGATTATGTCAGCAACCAAAGAAAATATAACTCCAGTTAGACCCAAGAATGAGGAGGAAAAAACTTATCTCATCTCCACCAACAACATTCCCCTCCTGAGAAACAACCTGGTGGACATCAGTTGATGACCCCGCACACCCCCTCTCCTTATTCCGGTGGAAGACTGGTACCATAGACGTAGGACTCGCAGGGCATTGCAATGACAAACAAAACTCTACTAGGAAGTATATGTCAGCAATTTTAATGTATTATTAATGAGGCTTTTTCTGATAATTCGAACTGTGCAGTATTATTGTAACTGGACTAATAATTTGCTTGTTATATTCTGATTAGACTGTTACAACTTCAGCTAGCCAAACAATGACTTCTTGTCTTTGCATATAAGGTGTGCATTTCCTTTTTGACCGTAAGAAGACTCTGAGTGTAAAAAAGACTGTGAGCAGCTTTTCTGTAAAAGCCTTTCTGTGGATGGCAGCCTCCAGTGATCACAGAAGACCAGGAATGCAGCTAACGTTCCTGGCAAGCATCTTGCTTATACTCCATCTCCATTTTATAAGAACTGTTGGAGTTGGGGAACGGGGTTGCTCAAGCCCTCAGAGCCCAATTTTCATAATGCAGATACTGACCACAAGTTTGCAAACTTTGAAGTGTTAACCCCAAAACTTTCCTGTAAAAAGATCAAGTGAGACAGCATAAGGGCAATGTGGTCAGTGACACATAAGCTAGATCAGGAAATTCAGACTTCAAAAGCAAAGGCGAGAAATTAAATTCTGAAAATAGGAGTCTGTTGAGTTAAAACACTGAGAAAGTAAAACTCTAGAAGGGATTGAAGCTGTAGACAACATTATGTGCGAAGCAAGGCATGGACACAACTCTTGCCAAAGTACCCTCTCATGACGATTCTGACTTAGGGGATGGAGGTTAATGGTTTGATCAAGATAGTGACCCTTCCACAGAGAAGTATAAGGCTAAAAGTTCACATGCTCCTGATGCTGAGATGCTGCCGGTGTTCAAAGTGAATCCTGTATCAATCATCACTACCTGGGTTACTGTAAAAAAAAGAAATGGAAAAACAGACGGAAAAGAGGGAGAAATACAGAACCAGAATCAGACTGAGTTGTTAGGGAAGAAATAATTATTACTGCTCATCAGATGCCAGAACAGTTAAGAGTCTTGGCCCCAAAAGCAGATCCTTTAAACAAAAAACCTGTGTATTAAATGGCTTCTTAAGGTACTAATACTGGTTTAACCATGACTGATCAAGAGAATTCCTCTTGAGCATCTGCTATAGTTTCTGGGTGGACTAATGGAAGAATTGATATAGATACAATCCATAGTAAATGATCATTGTAAGTGGATACATTGTGTTGTATTATATATATATTAGCACAAGCCAAATGTAACAGTAGAAATGTATTTTGCATGGAAAAAGTTGTCAGCCTCTGCCCATAGTTTTCTAAACAACAGAGGCAGACAAGCCCCAAATTGTGACCAGGTTACATTTGAACAGTTGTTGTGTATGGCCTAGTCCCAGGACATTAAACACAGCTATGAAGCAGGAAAGAGATCTTAAGCGGAACTTAGAAAACATTGGGATCCACCCAAGACAAGGAATTGTCTACGAAGAGTCTGGAGGAGTATGGTTATCCACTACCATCTGCCCCATTGCAAAAAGCGCTCCACAATAGAGAACCAGCTGAAAAACCAAGACAACCTTTAGTTTTTGAGGCCATTGTAAAAACATAAAGGGCCAGAGAGATGATCAAGAACAGAACAGAGCCAATCACTATCACGTTAGACTCAAAACAGATTAGTATAATGATGCAGATGATAAGGCCCCTAAATGATGATACTTGCATTGAAGGGGTGGTTAAACTGAAGAAAAGCCCCATGCTTGACATATAAGAATCTAGATTGAGCGACAAACAGTGAATCACACTGAGCAGTGAGATCAACCATGGCTTGGGTAGAATCAGCAAAAGGGATCCAGCAAGCGAGGAGAATTATGAGAAATGAAAAAAAGGGGGTAATAATGCACTGGAATTAGTCCAGCCTGTAACATTTGCTAAGAGTGGACTGCAGCAGTGGAAGGGGGAAAGCAGAGAAAGAGGGTAAGCGTGAAGCAGGGTGTTAGGAGTGCCCAATTTTGTATGGACCTTGTGTGCAGAAAAGCAAGGAAGGATAAAAAAGAGTAGTACAGAAAAACAAGTTATCTGTTTCAGCCCTAAGGGTATGGCTGCTTATAGGTTGCATTGATTTGGTTTAGCTGGTTTTGCTTTCCTTTTATTGTTGTATAGGTATATACGAAATGGAAAAGATATAATACTGGGAGTTTTTAGTCAATTCCTACGGCTGAAGTTAAAATCAAGACCACCACATTCATCTGTGAATGATGGGGAAAAAATGGAACCAATTGTAAGGTGTTCCCATCTCCAAGCAAGGGAAACCCCCTTTCTCTCCATGAGGATATACATGCCTCCCATTAATAACAGTGATCATGGTCACTAATACATGATGTTTGTATATGTAACATAAACATACATGGATGTGATGCTGTGTATTTACAAAACATAATAGTTTAAGTGCTACAAAAAGCAAAGCTTAATCAATTAAGTATAGAAATAATTACAACGGTAAATTGTATTTTAGAAGAATGTATGCTGTTACACGTACATTTGCAACATTGTGACTGGGAAGATTGCATGTTTGTGTAGCGTTATATATGATGCCAGAGATATAAAACAGCTACATAAAAGTAGATGCTTCTGGGCTAGACAGAAAACAGATCATGTTGGAAACCAGGAGTTCCTCAATTATGGAGATATCAAAAACTACATAAGAGTACGACATACAGCCATGTACCAATTTAATGAAAAAAGTTTTTTGTTATCAAGGAGCTAGCCAGATAATGTTAGAAATGTATAACACTATTGCAACTGTGTGTTCATCAAGTGCCCACAAACTATTGTAAATTATCTCACTGTGTATAATTTATCTGATAATAGATGTGTATGTAAAGTAGTTTCTGCTGAAGGATGTGGTAATTACATCGTACCTATAGAAGTAACACTCAGCTCAAGGAATCATTGCAATTATGTGCTATGTTAGGCTCAATGCCTTTAGGAATTGCCAAGCAATTTTCAACAATTTTTCAAACAATTGCCAGAAATGCTAGAGCACCCCACTCTTACACCTGAAGTCTGACATGTGGTACAAAAGCCACAAAGAGAGAGGTTACTGTACACCAAACAAATCACCAAGTAACTCACATTGCTACCACCGTCCAAAATGCGGTGTACCAGTCCTGGTGGAAGTGCCTCTCAGAGTGATCTTCCTCAACTAGAAGAGTTTGGAACTTGGCTTTACATCCTAGAGTCATCATTTTAATCATTATACTGATTTTCCTTAGCTATAAAAATCAAATGTTTAGTATGTTATGGTTATAGATAACAACAAAGAACTATAGATTACTCTCAGACCTGTACAACTTATCTCGAGGTAAGATCAGGCAGAAAAGAGCAAACGTCTCTGAGATCTGCTGCCTCATCCTGATCAGTAGCCTCGAGATGTAGGAGGGCTGCAACATCCATTTTTGACTTGTAAAAAGTGTCTGTGAAGTGGACTAACAAAAGGAAGGCTTATAGCCCTTTAGCCCCATAAATATGATTTTGCCATTTCTAGCATGTTAATAGAACAAAGACATCATATCAGACAATTAAATCTCACATCCGAATTGAAGAGGTATTTATGGGTTTTTTAAGTGCCAAATTCTATAACACTGAATGATGTACAGGAAATTAAACTTTTTCGAAAAAATACTGGATTTTGACTTTCTCTTGTGTAGAGCTATGCTGTCTTCCCATATTGGACCTCCAGTGGTGAGATTTGCAGGCTCATTTAAGTGCATAGCACTGATTATCACCTCTTCATCTGAAGTAAGGAGCAACAGCAACCTTTTGCCTGTTGTATGATCTAGTTGCCAGGCTGGTAGAAAAACCTTCATTTTACCTGTGGTTTACACAACTCTTAGACTCTATAAGCTACTTAAAGTTAGCAAGCTGCTTATTTTAATAGCTCTAAGGGGCAGTGCATCAGCATGCACAAAGACACATAGATTTTATACCTTCATTCTCAAAAGAAGAGAGAGACAAGCCTGAAATCCTCCTGGACTTCAATCACAAATAGAATCACAATGCATTGATTAATCACAATTCTGGTCAACAATTTCCCCTTAATTTTACATCAGATATCCTACCCACTGTAAAGTGGTGTAAATCTTCAAAGACCCTATTCACTTGCACTTTACAATATCTTAGATACCCAGTCGGACTGCACTCCTCTTGCAAATCCACTTGTATAGGGAGTGGCAGTTATCAGCATGCATTTCTGTCAACTTATAGGCAGCACATTTTTCTTCATTCTTCCTTCCTTTTATTGTAAAACTGCAAGAGCCAAACAACACACAGATATGAAGATCATTGAAAAAATTTGTTTGCATATACAAAGAGTGAAACCACAAAGACTGGATTTTTTTGTCTTTATGCTGTAATTCTTTTGATTCCCTGACATACGGACAGATTTGTTTAGTAAGCTTCACCCTTTCTCTGTTTCCCTACTTGTTATGCAGCTGGAAGTAAAAAGCTTACACAGCATAGGCACCTCCTAATAAAATTAGTTCCTCTTCAGAGAGCTGTCAAGGAATTTCACTTTTCAACTGCATGTTTTGATCAGAATTCTGTATTGAGAAAAATCAGAATAGGCTGAGCTGCCTAACGGGAGTATGGGCCCTGATATCTTACTACTACTTTCTCACGGTCTAGTGGCTGAATAGCCTGGGCACAGCGAGTGGAGAAGAGGTCATGGAAGCTAGCACAGATTCATTCCAGAATGAACCTACCTGCGCCCTGGATGTTTGGGATCATTGAGCCATATCCATCTTCCTTCTTCCTCATCAAAGCTTAATCCAGTCCAAACAAAGCCAATGTCTTTATCCTTTTGTTTGTTCAAGAAATCCTAGAAAGAGGTATGTCTTTGAACTCTCATAATAACGACACTTAATAGAACTCCAGCATAGTGGTATAGCATACTCCAGTATAGTGGTAACTAATATTTTAAAAACAGTAAGGCTTTCATGCCCAAAAGATTCCAGAGAATGTTTCCAAGAAATTGAGAAGAAAAAAAAACACATGGAAATTAGTTCAGATTCTCAACTGCACCCAGTACTGTGGCTAACGATGGTAAATGGAGCAACTAAGGAGCTAACCTTTGGCTCCTTGCTGGACCCAGGCCCATTCCACTAGCACATTTTAGATGAGGATCAGGCTAATCTGAATTATGGGAGTTGAAGCTACCTCCTCTTTTCCCCCCCTACAAGGAATGGAGGTGATCATTTTGCCAGCTCACCCGCCTGGGTGCTCTAGAAATGACTGTCTGAACCTGGTCACCTTTAAGCAAAACCAGTAGCACAAAAGAGACACCCTACAGGTTAGAATTTGGTCCACAGAACTGTTCCTTCTATTGCCACAGACCCAATACTGACATTTAAAAACGTACAAAGTATAGAGAAACAGCTCCATCCCCCAAAAGAAAGGCAACAGCCTTTATGACAGCTAAGTTCTGAACAGGTTTGATTTTGCAAAAATCCTTCAAATACCAGCTGCTTCTTGCTGGAGATAATCTCTAGGCATATCATTGCATCTATTTAAATGAAGCATAGGCCACTGGTCTTTTTGACACAAATATTTCTTAACATGCAGAAGCCAATCATCAGTGCACTTGCCACTGACAATGCCTTTTATGAGCGTATCGGGATTAGAAATGGCTTCTAAAAATACACGGAAAGCTCTAGTTTGATATGTGGATTCACAAAGTATAAGTAAAAAGAATATTTGAACCACAGAGTGCCTTACAAGCTTACCATTTCAGTCTCATCCTCTATAATCAGGAGCTGAGATTTTTTTCCGGAGCAATACTTTCTACTATTCTCCCAGGTGTCACGAGTTTCTGAGTAGAAATAACATCTCCCATAATGCAGCTTCCAGCCAATGGGGCAGAGTTCACATCTGGAGTCTGTGAAGAATTTGGGGTCAAGGGATTTTGTCACTTCTTTTTTTTTTACAACTGATATCATTATTATTGGCTTCTGCTTTTTATGGGGCTTTTGAATAAGAGAGTAAGAAGCTTTAAACCAGGAGTGGGGCAGAAATTGCGATGGTATAGCTCGTTTTAAGAAAGCACGTGTCCCTGCTTTGCAGTAGTAATAAGGGTGGTCATTCTTTGATTAGGGATGACCCTGTGCCTTTAAATATTTCAGAACTCTAGATAATTCTACTAAATATTTTACATAATAATTGAGGTAAAAGCCATGGATAAAACCCCAGCTCTGCTGAAATCACTGGGAGTAGTACAATTCAATGGCATCCATGGAGAAATAACAAAGATCTTTAGTAACACTGCACCACTTTTATTTTTTGCTTAAACTAAAAATTTTCAAGGATGGAACTCTAAAATAGATCACTTTATACATCTTTATCAATATAAACATTCTGGTATCTAAAGGTCAATTCCTTTGTGCAGGTGTTTATTTTTATATTAATCTTTTCAAGAGCTTCAAACCATTTATGCTACTATGAGCAAGACTTTATTTCCTTACCGTTTGTATGCATGCATAAGCTTTCCTTTAACGCAGTCAGTAAGCTGTTTTCATGAAGATCTTCCTCAAAGATACTGTCACTTTCAGAAAGATTTTCTCTGGGCTTCCACATGTCACTTGATAGCAAGTCACCTGGACAAGAATCTCCAACATTTTAATGTAAAGCTCACAAGTCAACTGTATAGAAACCCCAATGTATTTTTCTGTGGATAATAATAGGAGCTTTAAGTGGAAACTCAGATTGCTCGTTTGTCCTTCCAGCTCTCCTGTAAATGGTGGCTGGAGAGTTGAGCATCCATTAAACAAATACATGAGGTGACTGACTTCACAAAGACAGTGTAGAGTCCATTACTATCATGCTTTTGACAACATGGTATGAACAAGTGTCTTTCAAATAACACGGTCCTGCCTCTGATTTTCCAGTTCCTGAAATTTGTATTGAACATATTTCAGAAAAGAATGGGTTGATATGAGAGGGCAGGACTTGCATCCAGAGAAAGGGAGAACATCTGACTCTGCAGGATACTTATGCCCAGAAGTGCTTCTGAATTCTCATTTTCTCCTGGGTTCTCAAGTGATTTTGATGTGCAAAGTGATTTTGATGTCCAGAAGCAGGCTGGACATTTGGACAACTGGGCCAAAATTTTCTAAAGGAGGAAACTAAAATTAGATTGCTTGATCAATATTCAGATGCTTGTTGATGGCAACCTAAAAACTTTTTCAACTTGCTTGGCCAGGGCAAATGCACGCATTTCTCTCTGATCTCTAAGTTTAGATGCTCAGGGATAATGGCACACATCTGTGCTGGATAGGTAAGCTCTGTACACACATAATCAATGCTAGCCGTGACCCAGTGCTTATGCACAAATTCTGTGGCCAGTGCAAAGGCCAGTTTTATGAACTCAGAGGCACACCTTTTTATTTCATTACTAAAAGAGTTTTTCCAAACTGATGGATGGATGGATTCTTTGGCTAGAAACCTTGGTGGTTTGTTCTGTTTTGGAAAGGAAGAGGAGGGACTCTCAGATTGGGTGACAGGAAAGTCAGGACAGGAAAGGCTCCAGCCCTCTTCATACACCCCAAACATTCAACTGTGCTCTGAAAGCCACTGACTTTCTGCAGATCCATAGCCCCAAAATGCCGGTGACTCCCTCTCACCTTCATCAGAAACACAATAGTAGAAAGCATGAGTGGTCTTGTCACCTTATCAAAACAGTTTGTTTGCAAAACTTGTTTAAGTTAAGAATTAATACCTGTCAATTTCAATGACAGGTATTAAAGCAAAACATTCATTGACAGGAATTAAAGTAAAACATTTCACTTGGTCACTCACACTGCTGAATTAATGTGATCACAGCTCCCAGAAATACAACATTCAGAAATCCTGAGAGAGCAGCAACATACCGCAAGCCTGAAGAATTAGACGGAACTTCTGCAAGAAATAAGAGGGTTTTACAAACACAGCACGAGATGCTGCCCAGTACGTAAATCTGGGTTTCCCTAAACATCTTTCAGACAGAACGTCCAACACTGTCACTTTGCCATGTGCTTTGTCACAGTTGCTTTTTCCCTTCTAGTTGCCTCCCGCATATCAAGTGGTTCATGCACCTAATAAACGTTCATTTATGAAAACTTTTTGGGGGCTTGTATTTTCTCATGCTGTCTTCACTGTTTGCCACTTCATTTGAGGTTTTGAGTGGCACAGCTCCTGAACAGTTTCTGCTTCTTGGTAGCAGGGGGATGTCATTTGCAGATATCACGAAGACTGTTAGATGTCACAGCAAGCACTCAACATACATTGCTAAAAAAAACCTCACAAACTTAGTGAAAGAGGAAGAACTGAATTTTCTAACAGCTGCAAAGAAAGAGATATATATAACGTAACAACAAAAATGAGGTTCTAGGGCTACGAACACCAACACTATTAATCAAGAAAGGGCCAGTAGCTTCTCTGAAAATTAGCAATTAGTAGTTAGTCCTGTAACTCCAGGACCCACTAGTTTTATCACATGTACACTGGATGCCACATCAAAGGCCTTTAGAAAAGTCCACCTTATAATTTGGAGATCTTTTTTTTTATTGAGTCCTTGATGTTCAGACAATCCCAACTGGAAAATTACTACAAAATGTTTAAAAAATTAAGTAGCAGTGCATTAAACAGGGCTTCTTTGGAGACTGGATGCTTGATTAAGGTCAGTGAATAGAGATGCAAAAACGAGCTTCCTCACAACTCAAAAAAACCTACGTTTAATTAGAATCAGAGAAGCCTGGAAATGCACAGTCATGGTGAATCTTCCTTCTCAATATTACCCAACAATCTTAAAATTTATTCTTGTAGGACTGTCACACTCCCACCATGCCACTTCCTAGTGAAACCTGCTGCTCTGTTTGCTCACTCACTATATTTCAGGATTTCTACATGTCTTGACGTAGAATCACAGAACAATGTAGGCTGGAAGGAATCTCAGGAGGCCATCTAGTCCAGACTCCTGCTTAAGGCAGCTCAGATTAGAGCAGGTTTCTCAAGGCTTTGTCCAGCCAATTTCTAAATATTTCCAAGGATGGGATTCCACAGCCTTTCCAGGCTCCTGTCTTAGTGTTTGACCACCACCATGGTAAGAAAAATTTTCTTGTATCAAATTGTAATTTTCCATGTTCCAACTTGTGTCTTTCAATGTGCACCTTCAAGAAGAGTTTGGTTCTGTCTTCTCTACATCCTCCCATTTGGTAGTTAAAGAGAAGAGAAAGACTTCCTTCAGCCTTCTCTTCTTAGGGCTGCCAATTGTCTCAGCCTCTCCTCCTGTGTCACTTCTCCAGCTCACTATCTCAGGAGCCCTCCATTGGACTCATTTCAGTAGGTTGTCAGTGTGCTCTTGGAAGGGGTAGTGCTATAGTTACTGTAGGCTGCAATACAGCAAAGATCTTTAAAATGACTGAGGCATAAAAGATGCTCTATGATGCCTCAAAGGATTCCTTGGAGCAAGGAGGAGAACAGCTAGAAATTGCCTAGCTATGCAGGAAATGTCATGTTAATTTTTCTTCCTAGCTTTCTAACATTAGTGTTTGCAGGAAAATCTTTGTGAGTGTTCTTCTAGAAAGACCAAAGTGCAATACACTGTTCACTTTGTCCAAACTTAACTTAATGGGAAAAAAAGATTTTACATGCAAACATCCCTTGAGTTGGGGCCCAGGAATAAAGTCAGAGAATAACAGAAGGTTGATTTTCCATTTCATGGAAATGGCCATTCTTGGAAGAGAAAACAGGGTGCCAAAATGTTATATCTTGTAAAGAACTTGCTCTGTAACTAGTAAACAAGATCAGGAAGTACCCCATGGAAGTATTCTTTAAAAGCCATTACATTTCAAATGCTGGTCGTCCAGATAAGATGTGGATCAGCTGTTTGAAAAGTTCTCTGCTTCTATATTCTCTGCTTCTATATTGAATATTTTTATATTCAAAAATATAATGCATGGAGCCGTATTTCAGATCATGAAATGACTTGAACTTTGTGCTACATGATAAACTCATTTCCACTAACGCTTTCACTTCATGTCTGGTTTCTAGCTGTCATCGTTTTGCACAGAGGTTAAACATTGTTTTTCCTGATTTGTCTATTCAATCATACTTACTTGGGAAATGCTGTATCTGTGACTAGTCATTTTTAAATATTCAAAGAGCTAATCCCCACTGTTTTATATATTGCCACCTTATTTAGATGGCAAATATATGTAAACAGAATGCAGTACTTTTCGCTGGCTATGCAACATATTATGGTTAAGCATCCCTGTGTGTTTTCCTTCTTCCTTTGGGTATTATGCAGTGATTTTGACATAAAAAGGCAATCAGGATACCTTGAGTCTAATCTTAACTCTGCCATGATTTGCACAATGGCTAGACTGCAGGCAAAACAGTAGCAGTGACTTGTGTAAATACTCAGAGTAGCACTCAGCTACCCAGGGTGAGCTCTGGTAGCAGCAATACCACAGAGCTGACAACGCAGCACAGGCTAACAGCTTAGTGTTTGCCCAGCTTCTCAGGAAAGCTCAGCAGCTTGCACCACCAGCAAGACCACATGGGACTGCAAGGGGGAAGGGGAGCTCTGTGGTCTTCCTTCTGTACTACATGAACTGGCACAGATATTGCACTAGATTATGCCGATGTGGCCTTGCGACCATTTCTAACCACTCCAGTGAATACACTTCTGTATTCCGTATGTATATCATGCTGCCATGACTTGTCTGTGTCTGGTCTAAAGCTAGCTCACACACCTTTCACTACAAGCAGAGACTCAGCTTGCAGTGCATTGTTTAACAAGCTAAATGAAAGCACTCTTCAGTTGCTCACCTGAAGTCTTTCTGCTGCCCTGTCATGTCATGCTATCCTGTCATGCAGGTAGACAATCAAGATAGAGCATTTTAAACATGGCTTTGTCACTGTGTGCTCTGCGTGTTTGTGGTCACATACTATTCTGTATATGTGCCACATACGCTTCGTCTGATTTTCTGCTTCTTTGAAATGGAAATATTCAATCTACTCCATTACAGCAATGTTTTTGTGCACTTTGACAAATATTTTACAGACCATTGAAAATTCTTAGTTAAATAAATATTAGTTTTTATGAGTTTTCTGATTTTTTTTCTCAGTTTTGCTAGTTCTGTGCTTTTACTGCAGTTGGGAACAGGCTCTCAGCTAAGTTCTTGTAATAATAGACAAACTGGCACAATTTACATCAATAAAGTTGCACACAATTTATCCTGCCATATGGAGTAACTGAACCTGGCTTTTGCTTTTTTTCTATTAAAAATTGTTCTTTCATAAATGTGCAGCCAGGATTTCTCAGAAACTGATCATCATAGTTAATTAACTGTTTGGAAACTGGATGTCTAATTTCTCTGAGGACTTCGTATTTATGATCTGAGAAGCTCTTCCCTGGGACACTTAAAAGAAATAAAGGTTAGCAAGGGTCAACTTGAAAGCCTTCCAGCATATATCTTTGTACTTTCTCCCTTGCTGCTCCTGGCACTTTCGACAAAATTCCCAGAAGTTGTTGAAAAAGCTTACTGGACAGTAAGTTACTGTCTTACAATTTTCATTTAAATGATTCCTAAATTCTTCTTAGCTGTAATTCCTGAAAACAAAACAAAGCAAAACAAAAAAAACCCAACCAAAAACCCTGTAGAAAACTTAAATGGCTAATGAGCCATTAACCACTGCCAAACTTGCTGACAACTACTGCCTCATGTTTTCCTCATATGCCTCTGTCTTCTAGTCTCCATTTTATACTGGGACTGTCAGCACCAGTACTCCAAGCCTGGTGGTACTATTAGTACTGCATTTTATCTACTATCCATCACATTTCTCTGTATACTGCCATATACCATTGGCAACTTTAGTAGCACCAACTAAAATTTTGACAGGTATATGTTTTTTTATGATAACTCGAATATGAGATTTATTATTTACAAACAAGTAAAAAGTCTGAAGACATACCATAAATGCTTATATGCTCACCTGCATTGGAGCTTTTCTTTCTTGCTTTGAAATGAAGTTCTGTGTAACCCTCTTCATTCTTCATCTCAAGGTCTTTTTATCACTTCTTCCTACTGAAGACTGTTTGACTGTTAGCGTCAAACTAGGTTATGGGAAATGTTTCAAATGAGTGTGATAAACAGGAAGGGGACAGCAGATGGCCATTTGTGCTTTTATCTGAAGCCATGCAGTAGCAGGACTATGAAAAGGAACTTAACAGTATAAACTGCACAGACAAGTGAACTCCTTTTCTCTTCTTTTTCATTTCCTCTGTCTTTCTCTGACAAACTCCAGACCCTTCTAACAGATACTTCTAACACTGCATTTTCTCCAATGCAATATCACAGTTCTCAAATGCAGTCTTTCAATGCACACACACTCTTGCACATGAAAGAATCTATTTGAGCCCCTCAAGCCCATTTCACTGGATTGATAGACTTTTCTCATTCACTTTTTATTAAAATCAACTGTGTCAACTTCTGTGTTTTTCTCAAATGCTGAGAAATGATCTTGCTTTACCAAAAAAAGATCGTGTGCACGTCTCATTAAATAGATGGAAAGGGCATTTAAATACATGTATTGATCCTTGGTTGTGTTTTGTGCCTGTCCACTTGAGCAACTGTTCATAGATTTGAGCAACTTAATGCCTTTCTTTAAATGGAGACTGAATCAGATCTGTTCAAACATCACAGTTTGCAATGTTCCTGTTGCACTTCAAAAGGACAAGCCTGGGCTTTTTTTATCAGCAAGGAGTTGTCTACTTTTAAATTACTGTGCACAGTCTCTTCCAAGTTGGGGATTCTAGTAAGTTCTTGGTGCTCTTTTAAGTGCTAGTCTGGAATATTTCCTTCTGGAAATTGAGGATTCAGTAGAAAGCTGAAAGGTGTTTTGTTTTTTTTTTCTCTGAAATGCTTATAATTATTTCTGGCTGTTGTCAAATTCATCAGGTTTTAATCAAGGTTTTCTTTGGGTCAGGACTACATCCTGGCTTTACCTTTAATCTGCCCATATAGTGTCTAGTGGTGACACATCATGGGAGACATAGACCATCATGTCATTAGCTGTAGTATGCAATTAAATACTTAGTGTCCTAAACACATATCTCAGTTTGGAAGAATATAAATGCAGAGCACTAGACAGAGATTATTCACTGATGTCTTAAACAAAATCTCTGTGATTATTAGGAATGGTCATTTAAGTTTGGAAACCAAAGTAACTTTACCTCAGCTTTTATATTGTGGTTAGTACCTGAAAGCCAGGGTCAAGCTGTATGCAGCACAATCACATACTGAAAAAAAAAGTGATTTCCAGAGAAGTCTTTCAAACACAGACATACTACTTGAGGCTTATAGATCAGTATGAAACAAAAGGTACTGAGTGACAAATGAATATATTCTCCGTTTCCACAAAGAGGTAGTACTTACCATGCAGCATCACAATGCTAAATAACTCTCCTGTATCAAGTGCAAACAAACTCTTGCAGTGTTCCCAAATTTCTGAATCATTTTCTCGGAAGATGCTTGGAGGACAAAGTTTGAATATGGAGTTTTTAACTGTTTCTAGAACAGCCCTCAAATGATTTGCATGCTCTGAGCTATAGCTTTTACATTCATCAGATGCAACAGCTGGTCTAATAAAATATATGACAACTCCAAACAAGCCTTGCTTCACTTAACACACTTAGATTCTTCTGCATCTAGCCCCACAGCAGATATATGGGACTTACTGTAAAGTAAACAGAAACAACACAGAAACTAAAGGTTCACAACTTGATATATTTCTTTAAATGATTCTTATGTTTTTTTTTTTTTTCCCTGTCATGGTTTCAGGAGCTGTGCTGTGATTTTTTAAATGCATGGCTTCAACTGCATTGGAATTACAATGGAGGGAGCAGGAGGAAGGTGTTGTTTTAATCTTTTTGTCTTCATTTCTCACTATCCAAATCTATTTTAATTTGCAATAAATTAAATTAACTTTCCCCAAGTCAAGTCTGTTTTGCCCATGATGGTAACTGGTAAGTGATCTCTCTGTCTTTATTGTGACCCACAAGCTTTTTCATCTTATTTTCTCCCCTGTCCTGTTGAGGAGTGAGAATGAGAGAGTGGCTGGGTGGGTGTCTGGCAGCCAGCCAAGGTCAACCCACCACAATCATTTTAACAGTCTATATTATTTTTTCTTTTTTTTCTTGTGTATTTGCTAAGCTATATAAAGCTCTAGTAAATCAAAGGCAGTGGATCCCATGGTTGTCTCAGGAAGCTCTTAAAAAGATTAGCAACAGACCACCCATGGGAATAATGACAGAAATTGATTCCTATGTGGATTATCCTCCTGCATAGGAACAAACCAGTTTTAAAAAAAAAGTCATGTATCTGGTAAATACACTCTTCAAATTTTAGTCTTTTGTTTCACTTGTACTAAATCCCCTTTACGCTCTCAAACTAGTTTTTAAAAGTTTGGAGTAGAAGTGAAAATATATTCATATATCTACACATAAAGATTGCAGAAAACCCACCCAAGGAAAGGAAAAACAGTCTTTCAGGCTAGAAAGAGTATTTCCCCCCCTCCCCCCAAAAACATTAACCATGCAATTGATGCATATATGCAGTACACATGCAGTACAGCCAATTAACATGCATATTAAAACCTATGTAAACATTAATCTTTGAGCAGCCCTTCTTGGTACAGTATTTTCAAAGATCTGGGTTTTTGACATCATTCTGCCAAGGATGGCATTATTATTAATTTTGTGTACTGCAGCCACGCAGTCCTGGCACAGTGAGTACCATACAAATGTATGACAAGATGGTGATTTTACCTTGTGAAACTTATTAGCTACTTCTACAAAAAGATATGCCAAAGAGATGGATACAGAAGGAAAACAGAGGAGCATGGAGGACACAAGAAGGGTAAACCAATAATGCTGTGCATGATGGGTGCTGATCTCATAGCAATATCTGCTAAGCTATTACTGAGGTTTTAGTCCCCCACTAGCAGAGGGCAGCTTTGGGAAAGTACCAGAGGAAAGTCAAAGAGTAAGATATTTACAGGCAGTGTCTTCCAGCTGTTGCAGAGACTGGAGGAAAAAACACAGAGTGGTTTATTAAATAAATTAGTAAGTTACACTCAAGGTTGTTCGCAGGTTGGCAGTAGAACCTGATACCAATGCTGCAGGAATGAAGGTAAGAGGCAGTCACAAGCCTTGAAAATGTAGATCACTCTCAACAGGAGGATGAAGCATGCAGCTTGGCCCCAAACATGAAGCCAGGGGAGAAATCCAGAAAAATGTAGGCATGCTTGTATTTAAACATGAGTGTCCACATGGAGTTTTTTGAGTATGTGTGTACTTACAGTTGATGTGCATAGTATTTTACAAGATCACAAACCTAGCTCCTCTTATTTTTGCACACTCAGAGAACTGTCTTCATCTTTCTTTCATCCTGCTTCTTGTTTCTCACACTTCACACTTCACATTTTATTTCAGCAGAAAGAAAACTTCAAAGCCACTTACATGCATATATAAAATGCTGTATCATTTCCTTTTCTTTTGTGAAGTCCAATATAAGCTTCTAACTGAAAACAAGAGTTTTTAAATTGAATTCTGGGAAAGGCAAACAAGCATCCTTTCCTGGCAACATGGTGGTGTGAATCCAAGTCAAAAACACTTGTTTTTTTCTTTATTTTGGAAGGATATTTATATTCCTTTTACTGAGATGATAGATCCAGAGGATGCTGGCAGAGTTAAACAACCAAGCAAGAAAGGGCTATGTACAGCAAGAAGCCAACCTACAAAAAGGTAGATGTTGAAATGAAGCAAAAGGAGAGGACCATAAATTCTATAAAATTGAATATGAAAACACAATAAAGCAAAACAAGAAAGCGACTGAGTAGCGTCTTGCAAGGAACATAAAAATAATGACCCCCCCACACTTTCAGGAGCAGGGAACCTGCCAAAAGGTCTGTAAGGCAATAGATGATCAGCTTATAGATAAGGGCTCACAGTAGTAGGGAAAAATCAGTGCTTTTTTGCATGTGTGTTTGCTCTGGAGGAACTTGGGGAGGTTCTCATACTAGAATTTTCTTCATGGGCGACACACGAGAGGCTGTGTCTCAATTCAGAAGGTCAGTGCAAGAGGTTATGAAACAAACAGGCAAAATTAATAGGCCCAAACGGCTAAGGTCAGGTGATATTCATCCAAGACTTCTCAAGGAACTCAGCAAACAGACAGCCAAGCTGCTAGGAGTGGTATGCAACTTGCTTAGGAATTTCCTGGTGTCAGAAGGTGAGTCCAGTTTTTAAGGGTCTCAAAGGAGATCTGGAGTACTTCCAATCAGTAAATCTGATCTTTATACCAGGAAAAACCCACTCAAAAATCCAAACTCAAATAAGGAAAATAATTTGTTATCATGTAGCTAATTATGTTCACTAGTGAAAGATATTTAGAGGGAAACCATGTCTCATACATCCAAGGGAATTTCTTGAAGAATAATTCTGAACTCCAAAAGTTCAATTATTTTCTCTCTGCAAAGGAAAATCTCCATAGCATGAGATTTTAGTGGTGATCAGTTTTGACTTGAAAAGACATGACTTCTTCCAATAATCTAAAATAGTTTCACTGTAAAAATGGACATTGTATCAACTTTCAGTTTTCTGTTTCATTTTCTCCATTTGCAAAAGGGTCCAAAACCCACTGCATACACCACTTTCTAAAATGAAAAGTTATAGACCTGGTCTAATAGTATTCTGGTCTCCACCAGGAAAACAATGAAACAATCTCCCAGTCCAGACCTTTGGAGTCACAATTATACTTTTTGTCTTGATCTACTTTTTTTTTGTGCATGCACTCCAAGGTACTAACTTTCTGTAAGGTGTTCTTGAGTCCACAACTGTTAATACAGGATTTTTTTTTTTTTCCCATAATGAAAGCACATGATTTTTTAAACGTTATCCACTATGTGCTTTCCTTAACCCACTATAGTTGCAAAAGAAGAATCTGATTTTAAAAATCCCTTCTCTTTTGCAGGGAAATTACATATGAAAACAGAATTGAATACTGTCTGTCAGGGCAGGGTATTAATTTAAACCTTCTTTCCAAATAAAGGGTTGATTAAATCAGTTTGCATGATGCTGCACTTGTATAATAGATATGTTATATTAATTATTTTAATTGTGTTAATGATATTAATTTGGATGTCCTATTAGCAAATACTGTAGAAGTCTTCTGGGTCTTCATGGCTCCTTGTCTGCCTTCTCAGCCCTTTCTTGTTACATTTATCACACGGTTACATTTTTTAATAAAGAAAAAATTATGTGTAAAATATGTAGCTAGTTGCAAGAACTACCTGATTTTTTTTTGCTCAAATTGTCCGTGATCATAGGACTTCCAGAAAGAGCAACGGCAGGCTGCAACCAGGGGGATCACTCTGAATCTGGAAAGGCAAACATCGGCCGAGGGAGAACAGGGACATGAGTTGTGTAGGCTGCAGCTCCCAGAGAGTGTCCAGGGAGATCAAGCAGATATTCTTTGACATCAAACTGAGAAGCAAACCACTTTGACCTTGGGATACTAATGACTTGTACCAATGAAACTTCGGCAGTGATGATGAAAGAATTTTTTTTCTTCATCAGAATGTTTATTCTTCATCAGAAGATTGTGAGCTGATTGAGGTCTATCATTGCAGCTCTTAGAGACCAGAACAGCAATATGCTCAAAGTCAGTGTTGCCATTATATCTGAAAGGAATAAGAATAAACAAATGAACATGTTGCATAGTATACTAAGGAAAAAATTATATCCTGTTATGTTGTAAACAGGCTTAGGACGATTAGATTTAAGATTCTCGGCAAAATGTCACTATTTGTTCAGCTTTTTGTATTATCAGAAAATAAATATCAGTGAGGTTTTAATGATTAGGTTCATAGTAGCTCAGAATTTTCTATTTAAAATTACCAATAGAGTGTTTCTGTGTAATGAGTCAACATAGCCAGTCGCAGTTTTTTCAGGAAAAAGTTAAGGGAGGAAATGTTACCTGCACTACTTATTCAGCATGCAGAAAGCAGTGTGTAATTATGTAAAAGTACACATACACCCAAAAGATCTGCATTAAGACTTTGAGGGCAAGCTTAATTCTAAATTTTCCAATCTTCTATGTGCAAATTTCTCAACACTGGCTAGTATTCTTTTTATGCTTTCGTATACTTTCATAGTTTTTTGTAAGAGAAGCAAACCCTTCAAGCTCTGTCCCCTTCCATACAACTCCTCCATGAAACTACGAGAGATCCTTCCTCTGAGTGTTGTCAGCTCTGATCTTTCTGCATGTCAGCCTCTAGTATAGGCAGCTAGTAGCAGTAGCTTAGGGACATGGTTTAGTGGGCATGGTGGTGTTGGGTTGATGGTTGGACTTGATGATCTTAGAGGTCTTTTCCAACCTTACTGATTCTATGATTCTATGATTCTATGACCTCAGCCTGGAATTAAAATGCTCCTTCATTTGTTATTAAAGTTATCACAAATAATAGAATATAAATGCTTACGCTCAGTGAATGATATTTGGTCACACACTAAAATGTTACTACAGCATATTGACATTTCATTGAAAGGGGAATTTTCCCAGCACAGAAATTCTCAGCAAACCCAAGGCTTGCTACTTAACAAGTTTGCTGCATAATGCTTTGTATTTCATTAATTGTCTTACCGAGTTAGGGCCTAAGAGATTGCTCCTATGCAAAACTATTCAGAAACATGGCTAATAGAGCTGATTGGGAACTAAATTTTTTAGAAAGGGAACTTTCCATGGACACTTCCAAACTCGCCCTTTTTCCCTTCTAATTCAGTTAGCTTTGGTCATTAGTTGAAGTCTCAGACAAGTGTGTTGTCTTTTCATATTACCACCATCACCACACACAAGTGAGTTCCCCAGCATGTGTGTTACTGTGGTTAACATGTAGAATAAAGCTTCACATAGGAATTCACAAATCCTCTGCTGAGATTTACAATCATTTTCCATTATAAATGTAATTTGTGTGTTTGCATCTAGTCTTTGAAATTCAGCAATTATATTAAGAAATACATGAGGGTAGATAATAAGTGCTTCTAGATCTGACCGATTTGACTTAAGGAAAATGAAAAGGACATTTAAAATAACTTCTTTTTTGGCTTCACAGCACCATTGGCAGCATGCATAAGTTGTCAGTTCTCTGAGAATATATTGCCTGTACTGAATTTATGCCTCACTTAATTGCTTTCGATGGAATGAAATTTGCATCAGGCCTTCTGTAAGACAAAGCCAGTCTCAGTATTGTTTTGAGGCTACCAACTTACACTGCAGATTTCTTTGAAGAGTAAAGTGTTTCTTCTGTTTTTGGAAACAGTTAACACAATGTGCAGATGCACTGCTCCTGTGTTTACGCAGAGGTCTGAAGCATCAGATTAATGATGGGATGTGACTTCGGGTAAGTTCTAGATATAAGGAACAATTTTTTTACAATGAGGGTGGTGAAACACTGGAACAAGTTGCCCAGAGAGGTGGTAGAGGCCTCATCCCTGGAAACATTCAATGTCGGGTTGATCGGGGCTCTGAGCAACCTGATCGAGTTGAAGATGTCCCTGCTCCTTGCAAGGGGGTTGGACTAGATGACCTTTAAAGGTCCATTCCAATTCAAACTATTTTACCATCCTATGATTCTACGATTCTAAGTTATGTGCTTCCTCCTCCTAAACACTGACTGCAGACTGTTAAATCTCTGTATTTCTTTCCAGCTAGGGAGGTGAGATTCCTGATGTGATTCTGGGGGTTGAGGCCACAGTCAGATGTCCCTCTGCTCTTGATGTTTTTGAAGAGAGGGAGCCTTGACCGTCACATGTGATGTTTTGTACAGTTGAGCAGCCTACAGAGAGAAGAAGCCTCAGCACACAAGCAAAGCTTCTTCAGATCTGGCTTTGGACAAAGCACAAACAAGATAGATCTTTCTTACATTTTCCTCATCAGACTGCATATTTTCTTTGTGGCTATGTTGGGGATTAAGAACAGACTCCCTGTGGTAGCTGGACTGGCAGGCTTCATGAATAGCCTGAAGGCCAAAGCAGGCTCGGTGTGTCCACACTGTGCGTATGAGTTCAGGCTGCCTGCATTTCCCAATTCTGCAGATTACCTTAGGGTCTTTCTGGGAAGTATGTTTGAGATGACATTGTGATGTGATAGGAAAGACAGGGAAGACGCAAAGGTGCAGCTATGAACGGGGCACTCATCTGAGCCCTGAAGTAAAAGGCACAGCTGAGGTTTTCTCTTCTGTAGTGGCTGGGGTGCTCCACAATGTCTTTGGCTTGAGCAAGGAAGCAGCACAGGTGTTAGTAAATTCAAAACACAGTGTAGAGAAACTGAGGAAAGTTCTTCCACAGTGCTCACACTGGTGGCCTTCTACAGCTGTCTCTCAGATCAGTAGGAATTGTAGATGTTCGGCAATGCTGGGAAAAGCTGGGAACTGGTGATCACAAGCTCTGCTGTTACTTTGAGTAAATCCTTTTGACATCCTATTTCATTCTCCTAGCTATAAAGCCAGACTCCAATTTCTAGATGCTGTAATATTCTGTTAGGTCAATGATGTCCCCTATAAACCATAAAAATGCTATGAAAATCCTGAACCACAAAAACTCAGAGTTTCTGATTACCCAACTGGTGGAGACGTTTTGCAATGTTTGGGCTTTATGTCTGAGAAATATCTTTACATGCCTAAAAACAACTATGTTTTTAGCAGATCTGTGTGGTTTGCTATCACTCAGATGTGTTGGGAAAATAAACTCATTTAACTCTGGAACGTAGTAACATTTATTTTTGTAAATATTTTAATGGCATTGTGAACATTGTTACGGTGCAACATATAGTAAAACCACATTTCTCAAAATTCCACTTCAAAACATGTTTCATGTAAATGAAGATCAAAATTCCTGTAAGCGGCACTGACACCATGTAAAGAAGCAGGAAGCTACCTAGAGATTTTATGATACAGATCAAAGGGCAGTAAAGGTGCTTTAATAGAATGTAGATGCTCTCATACAGTCAGAAGAAAAACAAGAGCAAACAAATTTTGCACATTTCGGATTACTAGTTCCCGAAGCAGTTCTTATCAGGTTACAGATGCTTTTGTGGCCTTGTTCAAAGTTCAAGTTCAAAACCATTCTTGCCTGCTAGCACTATGATCACAAGCAGATCTCGTCATGTCAGAAGCCAGATGCTGACACCGTCTTTTTCCATAAAGCCCCTTACTCTGCCTTCAGATTGCTTCTGCAATTTCCATCTTAATTTTGCCTTCTGCAAAGCTGACTGGAGTACTGTGTTATGTTTCCTAAGCCACTCCTTGTAAGCTGTTTCTTCCTGGGAAATAGGTCCACATTTAGCAGCCTTGCTCTTACTGGTGGATGATTTTAAGAAAAACAGTGCAAATAGTGTCTGAGGAAGCTTTTAGATGACCTGATTTGAGCTACTAGCAAATACCACTGTGGTTTCAGAAACCTTTAAGTCTCCAAGTAATATGAAAATGGTTGCTGCAGGAAGTGGAGGTAGTTTCTACATATGGGCAGTTTCCGTCCTCTCCTTGCCAGGGCTGAGATGAGCACTGCCTGTCAGATCCACCGCCTTCCAGCTGTATCAGGGCTGGCTGGCAGATGCATTGGTACAAAGTTGGAGGTGAAGCCTTGAGAATCAAGGTTAGAAATGTCTACGGTCTTGATAAATCACCCATCTCTTCTCTATGCTCAGGCTTTCCATTTGCAGCACCTACCATGTTGGCACAAGTTCTTTAACCTGCGATTTATTTCCAGTTGGTGCTCTGTTACAGCAGGAATCCCGA
>NW_009230581.1:51992-64629 GCF_000690835.1 Fulmarus glacialis
GGTTAGGAAGTTGGGGAATCAGACCCCAGGCATAGTTCTCACACGTGTGTTTGTTCCTGCGCTAAATGTTACACACCCCCCCAGCGGACTGTCAGGAGTCCCCCCAAGGTCAACAAAGAAAGGAAGAAAAGCTCTCTGTCGGTGTAAATAGCCCTCAGCCCTGACACAGGGGGAAAAACTCCCGCAGCTGCTTTTGTCAGAGCCCTGCCCCAGCAGCCACCACGTCGCTGTGTAATGCAACGAGACAGCCTAGCTGCCTAGCTGCTGTGGTGCCGCACGTGAGACAGTTTCTTCTTCATCACCTCTTTTTCCCCTCTCTGAACTATAGGGGCTGTGAGTCCTGGAGACCTGCCTTGTTGGGAGGGCTGTGATGTTCACCCTGTTCAGGTTTGAGAACATCAAACCTCAGAAGTTGTGTGCAGCATTGCTGGGCGCTACAGTCACTGCAGTTTCTGACCCCTAAAACCTCTAGGTCCGGTGGATGCCTATAACCACGCTTTCTAGAGAGTTTTCAGTAAGTGCTAGTGGAAACAGGATTACTGCATGTGGCATAAGCAGTTGCCAGATAAACTAAACGTAGTGGTTACTACAAGGATTTCAGCGAGACAGGACAGTTTTTCAGAAAGTGGGAGTTCATCATACAGAGTTACATTTATCTCACTTAACATTAGACGTGCCAGTAAAAGTAGGCATGTAGCCTAATTTTTAAGTCTAGGCCTCCTCTGTAAGCAGTAGCAAGAAGCCAGACCCCCCAAGGACCAAGTATCCCATACTAAAATACCTGGGATGCATTTTCCCTCAGAGCTTCTCAAATTTTAGGTGGCTAGGCAGGGCAGCTGCTCACCCTCTACCACTGCAAAATCCATTGCTATATGCCATAGTATGTCCCACTCCGTTTCCATTCCTCTGTTGCTCCTAACTCTGCCTCCTGCTGACTCCTTTGTCCCCTTTCCCTGGTCAGGGTGTCCCTGCTGCTCCTCACACTTCAGAGCCCACTGAACCACAGGGTGGCACTGATGGTTTCATGGAGGTATCTGTGTACTTCACCTCAATCTTGCTGATTAAGACCATCTCTTTTCAGGACAGCCTCAGCTCCATATGCACATGGTTTGTATGGGACATTCACCTTCATGGCTTCAGCCTCCTTGGCCCTAATGGAATTTGCCAGGGGGGTGGATTATGGGAAAGTATGTCATTTTTCCTTTTATTAATCCAAGAAAAATCAAGCCCATCTAATGCCACAAGAAAATCGAGATAACTGTATTTCATCAGCTTCCCAGACACCTCAGCATACAGATAAAGTTAAACCTCACCATTCATTACTTTTTCCTCACATCTGCTCTCTTTTCCCTACTAATTTTAGTTTATAACTGCAGTGAGTCAACAAGGGTAATCCACTTGCAAGTCCTTTGAACCAGTCTATGTCTGAATGTCAAGGTTATAGCCATATGGCCTCTCATCTCCATTCCCACCCTTCTTTTACCTGGTCATGGAAGGAAATATCCAACAGTTGTTCTTTGTCTTCTCCAAGGAGAAAGTAGCTGCTCCTACAGTCTACTTCTGACCTGTTGGTTGCTTGGAGCATACTGCATAAATCAATGCTTTTCCTTCCCTCTTCCCACCACTCACATTGCTAATCTCTCCTCTCATCCCCAAAATACAAAACATCACTTCCTACTTTCCAGAAGCAGCCCACTTTTCTGCCTTTACACCTGCTGGTCCTCAGGTTCTGATGAGGCAGACTACAGAAAGCTCAGGAACACAAATTTAGAATACAGATAGGGTACAAATTATAAGGTAGGATACAGAATATACAGGGTTCAGAATATATGAATAAAATACAATTTAAGAACCTTGGATGATTAAGTAGTCATCTCTCTGTGTTTTCTTCCCCAGTCCAAGTATTAATACTTTTCCGGAAGTGCCTTTACTTTCATTTGACACTGAGAATTTACAATTCACATGGTGAAACGCCCTCGTTCGGGGGACAGAGGCATTTCTTTCCTGTTTCAGCAGCACATCAACTTGGATTCTGATTAAAAGAAACTCAATTCAGTGAGCATCTGTAACCTGAAAAATTGGTGTCTTTGGGAAGTGCCAGTGATTTTGCAGCAGATCATGCTCTCTGTTCATCTATCTGTAACTGGTGGAGGTGGAATTTCTTTCACTCTGGATTCATATACTCCCACTGCAGTACTACTCTTTCTAATGACAGTATAGTACTGTACCTGCTTCTTAAAGATGCTGCAGAATGCGTGCATGTTGGAGAGATTCCCCTTTCCCCAAATAGAAGAGGATCTATAATTTTGGAGAGGCAAAATTCAAACGTGGGCAAAAAAATTAGGATCTTGATGTCCACGGACCTCTGAACAGAAATTATTTGGAGACTAAAGACTTAATCTGAATGACTGCTGGCTTTGAGATTGATATTGCTCTGAAATGTCTTCTATTGAAACTGGGATATTTGCAAGAAGGAAGGGATCTGTTTAACAAGCTCTTATGCAACTTACAAAAATGAGCCTATGAGAAAAATGACAATTCTGCTGAACTTCAAGGAATCACACATGACTAGATATTTAGGGCTTCCCATCTCTGTTTAGAAATGTTTGAATCAGTTATTGCAATGCTTGTTTATTTAACACAGACTTCCATGAGTGCGTCACTGTTGCTAGATCAGTCACTCTTGGATAATTCCCTCCCTTTGCAGCTTTCTGTGTACATGTATTATATGTCCTCAGTACCTGATCCTGAACACTTATTTCAGAAGAACAAGCTGAAGGAGAGTGTCTGTGTGCAAATATCACTGACTGGCATGCCAGTTGCTTGTGCTGCCTGAAAGCTGCTGATCTCAAATCAAACCTTTCTTTTAACAATAAAAACGATCCCTGAAAACTGCCAACGTGGAGGCCTTTGGTAACAGACAATAGCTTAGTTCAGCCTAGACAAACACAAAACAAAATCTGTAGTTGTACTCAAGTATAATTTATTCAAGACAGTTCTGGTTACCTTTTTGTCTTGGAATGCCAGAGGGAACATCCAAGTTACAGCAGCTAAGAGCCCCAAGCTGTCTTATACCTCCTCCTCCTCCTCCTCCTCCTCCTGCTCTCTCAAAGAGCCCCTTCCCAGGAACTCAGTAAGGGAGCTTTCCACATTGCAAGTCCTTGAGACGCGTTACATTCCTCTTAGTATTCTGTTTGTATCAAAATAAATTATTTACATAGGTCATAATGACCTGCACAGCTTTTGAAATGCAGAGTATGAGTTCTGAGTTCATTTGCACCCGTGTAAAGCAGGGATAACCTTAGTGCAGTTGGCTGTGGAAGCACTTGGGTGTGAAGCTGGCATCAGTGGGACCTGATTCAGAACTAGTACCCCTACACACAGCCTGTCACCTTTAGCACCACATATATATTGGTCATTTTACAGGAATTTCTTACCAGGCTGCTACATCATTTACGGTTGGACTTGATGATCTTAAGGGCCTTTTCCAACCTAAATGATTCTATGATTGTATGACTCTATCATCATTAGCAGGTAAGATGCAAGTGGTAGGGAAATGCACAACCTGCTGCTGATGTCCTTTCAGTAACCAGCCAAGTGAAGGCTCCAACAGAAATCCCAGCAGATCTCGCTGAGGTAAGTTACTGCCCCCAGCTATCTGCTCTACTCGTCTGCTGGAGATTTCTGCAACACCGCACAAATATGAGAAGCTAATGTAGACCACTCACACCCACCCCAGGAATGGAGCAGCTGAGGGGTTGTGCTGATGATGCATAGGAAGCTTCAGCAGAGGGGCACCAGCAAACTGTTGCAGCTCTCATGTCCCAGTCTGCCACAGCTGTCTGCTCAGAACATTTTTCTCCTGCGCTTTGTGATCAGTAAATGCCACGCTCTTTCCAGTGGCAGGAGATTTTTTGCAGACAAAACACTGCTTCCAGGGGGGGCAAAAAAACCCTGAACGTGCCCTTTTCCTCAGATTACTGTGCACTGGATGTGCAGATAATGCAACTGGCTGCAAACAATCCTGCTACATTAGGGTGGGGGCTGCCTATTGCTTTTTTGAACAAGTTCAAACCTTAGCACGAACAAACATGGTAAATATTAATATGAAAGCTCACATGAAAACCAGGCGGAGTAGGAGAGACTTTGTGAGCCCCTTCCTTTGATAAATACTAAACTTCCTGTCACTTCATAGGAAGTGTTATGACACTGATGGCCACAGACTGGCTGCAGACTGGGCGCAAACTGAGTATATTTGTTTACCTGAAAGAACACAAGTTTAATGGAAAAACATAAGATTAATAGGTCAGGGCAGAAATAAAAGGAGGTGAGAGGGACAAATGGGGGCTAAAGGCAAGGTCAGAAGACTAGCAGATAGGGAAATGTGGTAGTGAAATAGTCAGTCAGTGCAAAGTTCAGCATTTTCAGAGAAACCAAAGAGCCCTGAGTTAACTGTTTCTGTAGGTTTGCTGGCTGGCTGGCTGGCGTCTCTGGCTGCTGTGTATCCCCACGTGCTGAGAGGAAGGTGAACATGAAAGAGATACTTATTACCAGAAGACTAGCAGGAATCCCATTGAATCTTTAGCTTTGTCAGACAGCACTGGTAGACTCCATTGTCGGTGATCTGTAAACTGGACTAAGCACATTGCTCTTCTATCGTAGGACACAAGACCTAGAAGCACATTTTGGAAGCTGAGACAAATCCTCTTCTCTCCGATTTAGGCTTCCATATGGTCCGACACAGCGTGGCTGCAGCAGGCCTGCCGTCTATCCAAAGTGACCGTACAATGAATATGTCTTAACTGTCAATATCAAATGAAGATCTAAGTCATGTCTTTAAAAATTGCATACAGATCCAGCGCCTGGGCAAAGAGCATGCTGATGTAGAAATAGTGAAGTCATTCAAGTAGGCACACTCAGAGTGATTCCATATCGGGAACCTGAAAAAATACAGGAAGAAAACAGTGATTACTAAATAATTTCTACTACTGAGCCAAATCTTTTAGCCTGCTGTAAACCAAAACTTATTCTGAAGTAGTTTCCAGTTGACTTTGGTCCCTTGTGAGATGGTAGTTTCAGCTGCTAAAAGCAAGGTGAGTGATAAATCATGTTAGAAAAGCCTGTTTAGCTCATGCAGTGTTGCATGTATCTCTGTTGTA
The DNA here is from genome assembly GCF_000690835.1 of Fulmarus glacialis. NCBI lineage: Eukaryota > Metazoa > Chordata > Aves > Procellariiformes > Procellariidae > Fulmarus > Fulmarus glacialis. The sequence goes on from NW_009230581.1 coordinate 57,152, forward strand.
TGAACGGTCCATACCAGGTATCACACAATAACAGGAGGAAAGACAAAAGACAGCTTATGATATATCCTGCCTAGAATTACTGAGGTCATAAACGCTCTGGAGAGCGAGACAAAGGGAACTGCTGTTTGATGGGCCTGATGCAGAGCTGTTGTAGCCCACACATTTTCTAATACAAATACGGGGAAAATCTGGGTTGTCTGCAGGTTGTGACAAACTCACTAAAGCAGGTATGATTTTTCTTAGGAAGCTGCTTAATCCACCTGAAGATGATTATTCCCTTATACCTGTCACTTCATTCTCTTTCATCCCTAAAAGATGTCTGTGTATTTGCTAGATATTGTGTATTTCAGGAAGACGAGCACAAAGGATCACATTGAAAACCAAGAATTCGAAGATCTGAAAAGACACTGAAATGTCTATGCTACGTGCTGAAAAATATGTACAAACTAAGGTAAATAGGGATGATCAATAACATTATCTTAATGTGCTGAGCTACTAAAAAACCATTCTTGAATCAGGGACTTCTCTACATTAATGCTATTGGAGTTAGATCAGTAATAACTGCAAAGAGTTCATTTTCAAAGTCATAGTTATAAATCACAGGAAAAAAACTAATCCTGATAGCAATAACATTGTGCTGTAAACCCTAATTCTACATTTTCTTAAGTACGTGTTAGACAATCACAAGGAACTTACACGTCCGCCTCCAAGGCAATACCGTTCTCCCAGTAGAAGCTTTCACCTTTCTTGCGCAATCCAATCCAGGAGTCATCTATTCTCAAACGCTTAGCTAAAGAATGCTAAACAAAAAAAAAGGCATTTTTGTCAACATGAGCTCTCACAAGGAGAAGTAAATCCCTCCTGTGACTTTTGAGGAGGACTAGTTCATCACTGTCATCTAGAACACTTTCATAAGCATTTCATTGAGAGTTAAGAGCCTAATTCTGCCTTTGAATTGACCCTTATAGTTATCATAAACTTTAGTGAAGTTATTGAAATCTATATCCTTGAAAATTATTACTGTTCACTACACACAAAAATACCCAAACACCATGTATTGGTTGAGTCCATCTCTATATGTTTATCAAGCTCTACATATGCAACTTAGTCTAAATAGGCTGGTACATACAGGTGTTTCCTGCATTTCAGATGGGCATATGGGGACACCTCCCCTTCCCAATTATTAATTAAATAATTTAAATTTAAAGTTTTTTATCTGTGGATCTACAGATAAAGAGAGTAGAAGACAGCTCACTGCTCCAGAAGTTTGCAACAACCTGTATCAAACACAGCAAAGAATGATGGAAGATAATAGAAACAGCACTTGCAATGGGCTAGTATGACAGAACTCCCTGCAACAAGCTATCATTAGACTCAGTGAACTTAAAAATGATACACATATTAGCGTCAGCATGGACTGTAATGGACATGGAAAGACTGAACGCTTATACTCCTCCATTCTCCCCTAGCAACTTCAATTCAATAAAGTCCAGAAGAAACTGCCTCCGTATGGTTCCAATGCCATTTCTACAGATTTTGATGTACCTTCTTCTGGTGTGGCTCATGCTATCCAGTGCTGGAGACCAGACAACGCATACCACAGAGCACTAACCTGACCCGGTAGGCCAATGTCTGCATTCCTGTGCTTTTCTTTCATAAGTTGGGTTTACAGTTTGTAGGTATAAGGTTTTTACGCTTAAATAACACCAATTTCTGCCTAGCCAATTATCGGCTGAATATCACAGGCACCAAACTAGAAGTGAAGCTTTTAGATGCGTAAGGAAGAGAGGCATTTACAAATTTGGTAAGAGGTGATCACTCACAGGGCAGCAATACAGAAGGGGCTTGTGGAGAGGGGAAAGCTGGTAAATATGGTTGGAATTATTGGCAAAGAAAGGCGTCTGATGATGGGATAAAATGAGAGACCACATTCAGGAAGGGACTCACACGTGAAGAAAGAACTACGCCCTGCATCTTTCTCATTGTTGAAATTCTTGTCGCTGTAAAAATATTTATTAGCTCAAGTCAAATTCAGATGTGATTTAATCTGTGTAATCTCACTGAGGTTTCCTCCATTTCAGTATCTGCTACACCACTATGTACAAGCCAACTGGAAAAGTAGCCTTTTGACCTCTATTCAACAATCACAGTAACGATACCGTTCAAATGTCCATCCATCTAAAAACTAACTTTTTGATGAAACTAGTTTCTCATTGACAATACTCAAAAGACAGCAGATCCGTAAAAGCATATTTACAGTTTTAGTAGCATGCAGTAGTAAGACGTCACTAGCATTCACCGACTCAATGCAACTGGACCATAATACAGGCAAATCAAAGTATTTTAACAAACTTATTAGCATGAGAAAATGTCCAAACCAGCTTCAGCAGGGGGATATTCCCACCACCAGTATAAGCATGCTTCTCCAAGAGGCACTAAGCCATATCTAAAAACAGGTGCAAGCCAATAAAGATGGGTAATTTCCACTATGCTGAGAAATGGTTTTAAATGTTTGGTTTCTTACAGAAACCAAAGTACCCATTTCTTTGTCTGTACTGGGAGTTGGACAGATTCATACCTGCTTTGAAGATGAAGGTCCATAGGACAGAAAAGTAAAACTAGGCAAACTGATTCATAACAAAGAGCTTTTCACAGTCATTCAAGTCAAATCCAGGCACCAAAGCAGTGTGGGGCAGCTGGTACTGCTGCTGCACCTGCTGCAGCCAGCCAGCTACTTACAGTGACAAAGCAGGTACTCTTCCACTACCTAAATTCACACAGCTTCCTTACTTTACAAAGATTTAAAGGGTAAGTATTGCCTGCAAAAAACCGAAAGCTTTGTTAAGGAAAGAGAGAGATACAGAAGTGTGTTCTGTTCTGTTGCTGTGTTTCCTCTTCCCATTACCATTTCTTCCTGGTCTTCAAAAACAGCTAGCAAGGATCCTTTCCTAGCGCAGAAGGTCTGACTAGATGTCCAGTTTTTTTCCTCCTCTGAGATGAAATAACATTTCTTTTTGTAACCTATCCACTCGCTGGGGCAGTATTCAGAAGGAAATTTTCCCTGGTACGACATCCCGTATTTTACACCTACAAAGGAAAAGAGAGAACAAAATTTCTACATGGTAAAATCTTAGCATTCATCAGCATAACTCAACCTAAAATGTAGATTTTTTGAAAGCCAATGCCACACCAGATGCCAGAAGAGAAGCCAAAGGAAGGGCAAGGGTCCTGATCTTCCCTGCCTTTCAGGAGCTGTCTTCAGCTGAGAAATGTGAAAGTTGGGGGCTGCAGCCTAATTATTACGATCAGTGGAAAATAAGTAGGGTTTGGAAAACACTCCTGAATTTTAGAGAATTAGAGGCATCAACAATTGACAATTTATACTCGACACATTTTACATCCAGTAATAAACCTCATACTGCTAATTTATTGATCAAATTCATTTTAAGAAATGAAGTTGCTTGAATATCTACAACTGGTGAGATATTTCATGAAGACAAATTGATTTGATTTTGTATCAGACCTTTAAGTGTTTGATAAATCTGTGTGAAGATAAGGAAATTAGGTGTTGATATTAGATTGGACATCAGGAAAAATTTCTTTACTGAAAGAGTGGTCAGGCCTTGGAACAGGCTGCCCAGGGAAGTGGTTGAGTCACCATCCCTGGAAGCATTTAAAAGATGTGTAGATGAGGCACTTAGGGACATGGTTTAGTGGCATGGTGGTGTGGGGTTGACGGTTGGACTCGATGATCTTAGAGGTCTTTTCCAATCTTAATGATTCTATGATTCTATGATATGATGCTAATGAAATTTGTCTGTTAATGAAAAGGTAACAAAGAGGTTTCTAATCAGCTACTCTCTTTGCTATATATAATTGGACACCCCTTAGCAAGTCACCTGTGAGCACTGCCCTCAGCCCCTCCAAGAATATGTGACTGATTCCATTTGAATAAAAGCCTAACAAAGCAAAGGAAAATCCACAGGGACAGATGTCACTACCGTCCTCCATTCATTTCCACGTGTGTGCAGAGGACCTCACTACTATACCTGATGCTGTTGCAGGGGGCAGACCAAAGATATATTTAACGCAGAGATTCAAGAGCTCCCTGTGCAGGCAGGGCTGTGGAGGCTCCATTGAGATACACATGCAGCCAGTGACTTGGATACCTCAGGTAATACCGCAGGCAGCATAGCCTTTGCTCCTATAGAAGAGTTCTGCATAGGACAGCGGGAGCAATCTGGCCTCCACTGTGCCACTGGGAGGTAGGGCTGACTTCTTCTTAAAAATACAGCGTGCAACACAAGTGGATTTTTAAAAACAAAAAGGCAGAGTGATCCCCAAAGACTATTTGTGAAAAAGATAAGCTAGCTGTATTATGTAGTTGTCTTCCACGTATGACAATAAAGGAGCCTTCAAGACCAGATATACAAGCAGCCCACACAATAAGCCTGGAGTCTATGCCTGGAGATGCAATGCTGACTTAGTGCACTAGCTGGTATAATCAGGTAAGTTACTGGTGATAAGCACAGACAAGACATGCATAGACTACATGCATGGCCAGGCAAGAAACACTCTTAAGAGTAGTAAGGATGAAGCAAAAAGAAAAAAAAAATAAGTTTACAGCTGAATCATCTGGATTTTATCCATAGGGAGAATTCTCTCTCCTTTTAAATTCTGCCTGGAGGTTATTCAACCTTATACCGACAACAAAACAACTGAAATAGTGATGAAGTCTCAGGTTTTGTGACTCTGCAGGCACTGCAGAGTACTAACGTTGATGCTCTTGACTGCTGTGATCCTTGAGCCCAACAGTCAGAGGAAACGTATCTCAAATGGAAAATGTTTCCAAAAACTTACCAACTGTAATCACGATGACCATCGGCGCAAATCCAAAAGCTAGGCATAGCCAATAGACTGTGAAAAAGAAGATCATTAATGGTTTTGTATATATGAGCGCTTAGGTTCAGACTGTATTTCAGTATTAAGTGAGACAGCAGCAGGATAGCCTTTCATTCAAGCTCCAAGTAGGTAAATACAAAGCACTACGGAAGTCAAACAAGGCACCCTGAATTGACGTTTATGTAACTGGACAGTTCAATAAAATGGCCAACTATCACCTAATTCGCATTTTTTTTGATCCATATACACCCTAAAGTTTTCCACATATGTGCAGATCCCTGTATAGCAAATTTAAGCCTTCCAGTCCCAAGTTTATCATCTCCTCTATGTTTTGCAGACCTCTTAGCAACAACCCCTGGAGACCAAAAACTCATAGGTCATCACTAATCCCAATCAAGTTACATCCATGTTTGGAAAACAGGAGAATGTTCTCATGCAATTCTAACATTAAAGGTTGAGATTCAGAGTATGGCTGCAGTCTTGAATCAAATGTATTTTCTCTTTGTCACAAGCTGCCCTTCACACACAAATTTCAATGCAGATATGCAAGCTCATCTGTTGTAAAGGCACAAGCTATTTTCTCTAACGAGGTTTGGCTTCACTTCCCACATCTTATCCAGGAGTATCTCATACAGGTAAACTACCACATGGAAAAATGCCCATTTTCACACAAAAGTATCAAACATAAACAGTTCACACTTGGATCAAACATAACAGTTATCTTAATTTTTGTGACAGCTTTGCCTAGAAGTAAACTCCCAGGTTTTGTCTTGTCCGAGCCAGGGGACCTGGAACTAGATTTGGAGCTAGACTTCAGACTTCCTGCAGGAAGGTGTCTTATCGAACACCAAAGAAAAAAATCTTACATTTTGACTGCAATAACTCTTTACAGCACCTCCCTATCCTCTGCACCCATGCTGCCAGTTCTTGTTTGGCATCTCGTTTGACATTAGTGCAGTCCACGTTCCCAACAGGTGCTTGTACCGTCCAGCTGGTCTCAGCCTCCTGTTCATCTTCAGACTCCATCTCCAGCTGGGAAACAAAGAAAGAAGCTATGTTTAATGAGTGCTTCCCCTACTTTCTATAAACGAGTGGAAATAGTAGAAATCCCAAAGCTACCTTAGTTGCACCTGAGGGGACGAGGGCAGGGTAGACGGAGAAATGAGGAAATAAATCAAAAATATGGAGCTTGTGCAACACATCTGAGGCCCACCAAAAGGAGAAGGTGGGCCTCAGATACGTTGCTCATCTCCTCCTTCCCAGGGAGGGGGGCGATGGGCAATGAGGACCGTAATGGAGGGAAAGGGAAAGGCCAGAGCAGATGGGAACAACGTGATAGGGAAGGGATGGGGCATATCAAGGCAGGAGGGAAAGGCCGCAAAAACCAGAACTTTCCACTTCACCACTATGTAGCTTAAAGTAGGTTTGTCTGCATGAGAAGTTTGGGCAATTTCCCAAGTGAGGCTTGAACCTGGTCTGCAGAGGGAATTCACTGTACCCTTTTGTGCTCACTCCAATGAGTGATATTTTCCTCACAGTTTTTCTTAAATCCCACTTTCAATGACATAGATTTAACAGAAAAAGTCACCCAAAGAAGAATATGCAGCTATAAACATTATCGTGTCAGTGCAGAAATGTCAATTCATCTTTACGAGTTAGGTTATAATAGGGGAAAAAAAAAGACCCACTCCTCTTTAGAAAAGGCTTCAACACCTTTACTTTCACTACTGTTGTTATTATTCATGTTAATTGGCACATGCCTCCTCAACTCCACAAATTCATAACAGTAATTAGGTGCCTAAATATCTCTAAGAATCAGATTCCACCTGCGCTTGGTCCATCCTACAAAAGCAGAAAGAAACTAAGGCTTGGCATTACATTCTCCAAGAAGGTGCTCCTTCCCCAAAGACTCTTCTGATTGCCCCGAACGCATCCCCAAAACACTCTGTCCATTTTAGTGACTGTATATTCATTGTTTGGGTACATTAATGTACGTTTGCTCATGGGCTGCGCCTCTTGCCTCCAGCGAGCATGCTACGCTTGTTACTGTACCGAAAAAGCACTGGTTTTGACTCCAGCCACAGAGGAGTTTCTCCTGAGCCTTCTCGTCCATGCTAGGGAAAAAGCCTATTCCCAGCCTTGGCTTTTGGGACGGAACAGTGAGCAACGCAGCCAGCTGGGGTACAGGTGAGCTACCCCTCTCTGTAACACAGGGCATTTCTTGAAGGCAGATGCTGGCAAAAGCGCTTCAAAGACCGTTTGGAAGATTGAAGAAAAACATGCAGTCAGCAATTTCCCATTGAGCCACAAAAAATATTTCCATTTCTGAGAGCTTATTTAGCTAGAGAAGTTTGCTCTCACTTTTTGGCGACCAACTTTTTCCTTTGGAGGAAACACGATGGGACCTCTGTTCTAGGCCACAAGACAACTGCAAGTGAACCACGGCGACCCAGGCCGCCCCCCCCCACCCCCGCTTCGAACAAGCTTTACTCCTCATCTTCCTCCGCTTCGGCTTCGGCGTCGGCGGGGGGTGCACAGGGGCCCGAGACGCCGCAGGAGCAGCACCCCACCTTCGC
>NW_009230582.1:0-16467 GCF_000690835.1 Fulmarus glacialis
CGGGTGGCGGTTCACCCCTCCAGAAGCTGTTCCTGCTCCAGGCTGGACATCCCCAGCTCACCCTGCCTCTCCTCACAGAGCAAGTACGCCAGTTCCCCACCGTTGTGGTGTCCCTCAGCTGAACTCACTCCCAGTTATCAGTCTCTGCCTGGGACTAAGGACCCAAAACTGCCTCCCCTCTTTTCTATAACACCCCCACTGGATGATGCAAATACCCGGGAAATGGAAAACTCTTCTTCAGCACCTTCTTCCCTTTGTGGAGCCAGCTTCCAAGCCACATCTCAGCACTCCTAAAAGGGCTTCTACATACTGGTGCAGTAGGATTGGAAGGTGTGTGCTCTGCAGTTACACCTGGCCCATGCAGCTGGGGATGAAGGTTAATTGAGCTACTGTGCCTGATTTTTATCTCCCAGTCATTTGGGAAAGGGGGAAGAGTAGTACTTTTTTCTCCTGCTGCATTTCTTTGTTTTAGCTTGAACAGCTGCTTCATTCAGCTGAGGTTTATCATTTCTCATCCAGCATGATTTTGAAAGTCACAGCTTCTCCGGCTGTTTTGCATGGCTCTAAGCCTTTAGTTTCCTTGTTAAGATGAATTCCATTTTCCAACTATTCATCTTACCTTCTAAATTTTTCATTCCCTGTTTGAAGTTGCAGGCAAATAGAAATGTTCCTTCCACTGACTGTGATTTTCTCACATGAAAATTAAGCTCAGTGTATACTGATATGTAAAGGTAATGAAATCAGATCATCATCTGAGAAAAATCAAAGCCTTTACCAAGTAACTTTTATGAAATTATTCTCTGTTTTCCTGTACAATGGAGGGCCAAAATCTGTATTCCTGGCCTAGATGTGGCACTACTCAGCTGATAAACATATTCTGATTCCATATAACTTCTTAATGATTTTGTTTATTCTCATAGATTCACTTTCAGCAGATTAATGATTGTTTTCTTTCTAGAGAAGATGACTCAGTAATAATCCTTTTGGGTCAGAAAGAAAAACTTACTGGATAGAATTGCTAATGTTTAGGTGAAATATAGCACAGGACAGAATTATAAATTAATGCCACATAGACATATCTGAAATGCCTTAAATTCAGCTGAGAGACTTGTTTGTACATTCACTCTGCTGTGAACCTGGGGGAAGTATTTAGAGTCAGGTGATGATCATTAGTCAACTATCAGATTAAGAGGTAGGAAATGTTGACTTCATGGACCCGCAGAACTTTGTAATTAAATTTTCTCCTATTTTTAATCAGTGTAACTCTAATTATAAATTCATAAACTAGCTTACTGACCAAACTACTCCCTGCAAACTGTTTCTGTGCACAGCGCCTCAGTTGCAGGGAAGGTGTTTGTCATAGAAGTGAAAGGATGAGCAAGAGTAAAAAAATTTTCTAGAAAATATTTTTTTCAGAGTTCTATTTTACTGTACTTAGGACAACTCTGACTTATTGCAGGAAAGCCATAGTCAGCCAGACTTTCTAGGCATGTAGTCTAAGCTCTGCAGCCTGATCCAGTACCTCCTAGATCCATCCTGAGGTGGATAATTCAGTGTCCGCATAGTCAGTCTGTCATAGCCCTAGGGATCCCAACACCCCCCAAGACAGCAGCTCAGGCCAACAGCAGCCCAATGGTGGCAAAGGGTCTAGGGACAACAAATGGGATGCCGCCTGGAGCCTGACAATGTCAGAGCATGGGTATTGTGTTATCTGAGGAGTATCTGCCTGCAGGATACACTCAGCGCCTGTAGAGCCTGGTCCAAGGCTGTGGATGGATGCGTGGTCACCTCGTGTTTCCGGAGCTTGGGAAGCAGGAGAGGTGGCTGCCAGCCCAGGCAGGTGTCAGAGGGGTGACACGTCTGCTCCCGCTCCCCTGCTGGGTGTCCCCTCCTGGGCCAGCCACGGGGCAAGGAAGGGGCAGGCTCTGCCCTGCAGCTGCACAGTGAGCGCGTGCAGCGGGGGCCGAGCAGCTCCCGGGCTGGGGGTCAATAAATCAGGCTCTGGTCCCCAAAGTCAGATGGGTGCAGGGGCCATATGGATGGTACCGAATAAAATTTCTCTGTGTACTCCCAACTAGCAGGACTTTGTGGCAGGGAGGCTACTCTACTGCCCACCGGATTTCAGTTTTCAGCTATCAGTTTTACGTGGAAGGCACTCAGATTCCCCAGGGATGGAAAACAGTATAAAACAAGCAAACAAACAATTATACATCATCTTCATCTGCTCCTAAGCATGTTAATCACTGTGGATGTTAATACAGCTGTTAATCCTCCATTTAATAATGAAAATGCCTGTCTCAAAACCTGTCTGACTTTTTTCTGTACGCTACAATGCTCTGGCCATCCTTTGATCTTAGACAAAATGGGACTCTGAAAAGCAGCAGACTGTCCATTCGAGCCTCGGAAATCTCCTCTCTGATCACAGTCTTTCTGTCTGAACAACCCCACTTTTATGCTGCACTTGCAAACAAAGGTCCTGCCTTCTTTCCTCGCCTCTTCACGTCTTTCGTGACCTATTTCCCACCAAAACTTTGTTCTTTTCAGAACGGTAACTAAGAAAAATTTGTGATTTTCCTTCATTTCTTTTTTTTTTCTTTCCCTTTTGATGCCATTGTGGTGACACGCTGAACTCGGGACTCTGCTCGCAGCACTCCCTTCCTCCCCCTGGCTCAGCTCGTGCCAGCCCTCCCCACCTTCCTGCGTTCCCTCCTCTTTATGCTATTTGGTTTATGATCTCAATGAATATAACTGTTCTGTTTGGGAAGAAAAGATCACTTTTTCTTTTGATCCACTTGCAGTGCTCATTGTACTACCTCTTATTTCATTCCTTCTACAAAAGTCATTGTCAAACCCCTTTTTTCCAAAGTATATGCCTTTTTTTGATTCAAAAATCACTACTTCGGTGCCTTTTCTTGAGAACTCTTTTATCAGTGCTGGTATCTTTTGTCAACTCCCACCGCATTTTCAATCTCCCTTTCCCTCAGTATGATCCCTGAAGAGGTATGTTTTATTTTTCTTACTTCTCTTCTCCTTAGTGCCCATTTCAACAAGGTTCCGATGTTACAAACGCTACAGTTGCTGCAGTCCTTCATATTTTTGGACAAACTACACATTTTGCCTTCTGAACATTAGTACATTGAAATTTGTTTCATGTCTGCTGTTCCAATTCATAAATGTCATGATTTTTCACTGTGCAGAAATGAGCAATCCTGCAAGTAGCTACATTCACCCTCCACTAATCTTTGGACACAGTTTACAGTTTTTCCCTTTTAAAAAATGCCCATGTTGTGATTATTCCTCATATTTGCAAGGTATTTATTCTCCAGACTGAAGATTCAGCATCTTTCTGACCCATAACTTATTTTTGTACCATTGTCCCGAGCCATTTAGAGCTCAGCTTTGCAGGATACTAAACATAATGCTGCATTGGAGCACTTAAAGATCGACTCACTGTTCAGCACACATGCAGTCCGCTCCAGCTGTAAGCACCTGTTCACATACTGAAATTTAAGTACAAAATTAACTTCTCAGATGGACCAGGGTTCATGGGCTCAGTCTTTCACAGAGCTGAGCCTTATGTTTTCAGCTCTCCAGAGCCAGATCTGAAGCACAACATTTTTTGTACCACCAGTGTGTGGAGATGCTGTGCCCTGAAGTGCTGACATTTAATTTCAGTAAAACCAAAGATAATACTGGTAGAAATACCCATCTGCCGATCAGCATGTTAAAAAGTAGCTGTCTATAGATGTATCAAGCCACCTTACCTATCTTCTGTTGAATAATTCCCCCATGCTATTCAACCACCGACCCAGATACTCCCCAAATTAAACCAGATTTCCTACACTACTGTTGCAATAATTTTCACATACGTCCTAGATTGCTTTTCAGTACAATGGTCTGTTCCTTGTAACACAGGAGGAAATACAGCCTGAAATATAACTTTGGAAATGAATAGAGTCCAAGTAATTATAAAACCTGATATTGGAATATATTATAGTTATGAAAGCATACCAGAGAAATTGGAATAAATTGAAAACTGGAAGGAGAGAGGATATTAAAAGGACATAGAAAAGTACAGTGCAGGGATCAAATTTACTAATGTGAATATCTGAACAATCTCAAAAGTGATATTGCTGCACATACTAAATGGTTAAGAGAATTTTAACAGGAAATAAAAATAATTGTGTATCTCCTACAAAGCTGTCTCATTTTCTGTTTACAAAAGCAGATGATTAGCGTCCCTTGAATATCAACTTTTTGACATGCAAACTTGACAAGGCGTGATTGCGTTTCAGTAAGTTATCCCTAAACCAGGGTTTCTTGCACATTTCTCTTATCTAGTTGCATTTCCTATCGAGACTATTTCTGCAGATTTCGTGAGGACTTTATATTTTTACTCTGGGTCAAGATATTAATTTAAGCTTTCTAAAGTATGTTCCCTTACTGAAAATGTAAAATAAAAAAGAGAACAGCACTAATTCTAAACCCACTTATTCTATCTTTTAAATAATCTACTATCTTGCAAAGAATAAGTACCAAAAGCTAAATCTAATCTTCAGAAGTATGTGCTTAGTTTTACGGCACTTCCAAAACACCAAGGCAGCTGAAGATTGAATAATACATTTAAATAAAAACAAATATTCTGGAAACTGATTGCTTAAGAGCAAGTTTTGGCTAGCATTATTTTTAATCCTTTATAAATTTCTAAAAGGAATGGAAGGTGAAGCATGTATTGAAGATTTAAATAATTAAGATTAAGGGACTGGATTACTAACCACTGGTTGTTGAAACACCCAAGTTAAAGTAAGTCCTACAGCCACACACAGTTGCCCCTGACCCTGGAGTTACTGAAGTTACCACTAGCAAAATGTCCCAAGCCCCTGGTGGTTTTGTACATCAGGAATTTAGACATCCGACTTAAGCCTCTGATTCCAGGAAAATAAGGAGCGACTTCAGTATTGCGAGAGTCTGCGCTGGCTGCCCCCAGGGTCGGCAGAAAGAGTGGCTGTGGCTGCGAGCTTCTTTAAAGGTTTCTTAAAATTATATTGGGAGCTTGGCTTGGGCACAGAGCTCACAGCTGAGTTAGGAGCGATAAGGGCCTGAAAGTCTCTTTTGTGGACTTTTTGGACACGCTCCAAATGCACGTGTCTTCTGTAAGGCTCACAAGTTTAAAGCTAAACTGATGCTGAGCAATCCATGGGCCCGGGGCCTGCAATAGTCTTTCGGGAAGAGCTGCGGATGTTCAAGCGAACAGCAGCGTGGCCCAGCCCGCCCGCCCGGCTGCAGAGGTTGCAAGGCAAGCTGAAGAAGCTTGTTAAGAAATGCTTCAAGCAAAACTAAACAGAGAAAATCATTGTAAGGAGAAAAGGGGAACACTTCAAACGCAGCCTAAAATGATTATTCTGCAAATAAGTGCTGCCTTCAATCTCAGTAAAAATACTGCTTGCATAAAGCCAGGTGCCAAAAAGAGCAGTGCAAACCTTAACGTGTGAAGCACGGGGGGAGACACCTTTGGAGTCACACACTGGAGAAGCGCAGCACAGCCTGGGAGGAGGCTGCTTCCCTGCTCCATTTCCCCTGTGCTGTCCTCACGAAAGCCTGCCTCTGCAGCTTCAGGCGGCAGCTCAGCCTCTCCGGGACTAGCTGTGGAGAGAGGGACGCTCAGCCTGCCCGGGGGCTCTCCCTTGCCCCCATGCCCAGGTTGCTGCCAGGGCTTGTGGCAGACCTGCCGGCCTCGTGGGGCAGCCACCCCCACAGCCGCAGCAATGCGTGGGGTGCGGGCACAGGAGCCCCTGCCTGACATCCCTCCCCAGCCACAGTTACCTTCCTCAGCACCCACTTTCAGCAACAAAAATGGGAACTCAGTTGTTCGCAATAGAGAGCGGTTTAGGGAATATTTTGCCAAGTTTCTTTGAAAACAAAACTTAGCTGAAATAACACAGGGCAGCCAGCCTGTATGACTAACTCCTTCTCCCCTTACAGCCACTTTCACTCCTCAGTTCAGGGTGCAGCAGGACTTGAAACCAGCCAGGGGTCCTCTGGAGGGAGCAGGGCTTCGGCTTTTGCAGCGTCTTCGGACACCATGTTATCTCCAGCTCCCCCCTGCTGTCCGCTCCCCCACCCAGGAGTGGAGAAGGCAATGGTCCTTCCCCGGCGTGCAGGCGACGCTACCGGGGGCTGCTGCGCGGCTGGAACCCCCCAGGCCGGGGCTCTGTCACCCCGCCTGGTCCCGTCCAAAGGAAGGGTCTCAGGCTCGGCAGCCTTCCCCACAGAGGCTGTGGTGCTTCACTCCTGCCATCACAAAGGGGCTCTTTCTTCTCCTGAGTACTGCTCACTATGGGAAGAGTTTTAGCACATACTTACCACTCTTTTATGAGACTGTGGTTGCATTGATGTTGTATCTCCTCTCCTCGGATGGTTTCGTTTGTGAAACTGCCAGGGACAGATGCAGTTCATCAGGAGTTGCCGAGTCGTGCAGCCTGGGGGCGAGGCTGCCACCGCTCCCTGTTCCCAGGGCCATCCCGAAGGGACCAGGAGGCCTACGCTGCCTATTGGGGACCCATGGGGCTCCAGGGGCCATTTACACCAGACCTCCTGGTCCCTGCAGTAGTCAACTCTCAGACCCTCTGGACTCTCCAGTGCCCATCCCAGACTGGGGGGGATGTTTCCCTGACTGGGCTATTGGGGCTCCCCCTCCTGCCTTCCCTTGTGCCCCCATGTTCTTTCATGCGTGTGTGGAGATGGGCTTTTATTCCCATAAATTAAAAACTTGAGTTAGTATCTGCACTTTGTGCTGAAATGAGAATTTTGGCTATGAAAACTGTAATATTGGTGGATATTTAAATTTTACTGGTATTCATATGATCAGTAAAAATATGTACCTTTTAGGAATATGTACCTTTTAGGAATGTCTTCATATTTCCTCACTGTAGTCATAACTTGCTTCAGATGGGCTGAGATTTATCGGAAAGGATTAAGGAAAAAATCATGCTGTTTCTACAGCTGTTGCCTTATGTCTCTGTTTTCTCCAATGCCTGGCCATGTATCCCCCAAATTAGAAAGGGCTTCTCTTTTAGAGCAATTGAAAGTCTTGGGAGTGAGATATATAAAGACACTGTGCACCTAGTTTTCTATTTGAGACATTTCCAGCTGATTCTTCTGATTTCCATTTAGTAGGTCACTTACAAAGAAAAGAACATAAATTATTAACGGAAGACAATAGGTCTTTTTTTTTTTTTTTAAATCATCCCCACTGGGCTCCGGTCAGCAGAGTTACACCAGAGGTGAACTGTACCACAAGCAGGTTTTTTTACAGTCTACTTTGTACTAATGAAAATGCATAAGCAAAATGTTAACCATATTATTTCAGAAGTTGCATCCTAGTGTTCAGTGGTTGTTCTAGCTCAATACTGCAAGGCCAGAAACAACTTTCAGGCTCTTGTCTTTCTTGCCAGTCTGAAAGTATCTATACTTCTACAACACAGAGGAAAAAAATAATGTTCATGTATTCACAGTAGAGATTTTGTGTCATCAAATGTTATCTGTTCATGCTGCATATGCTATTGTTCTTAGACAACCGTACCTTCAAATTGTACCAGTAAAAGCATTACCATGATTTTTGGGGAAACGTTTTTTGGAGCTAAAAACCTACTCTGACATACAAAACTACCTACTGTAGCTCTCAGCTTACTGAACTCAATGGGACTTAACATAGCTCCAATAAAGCCAGCAACAAAATTTCTGGCAAGTTCAGGGGAAAAGGGATCTGTCCCTTTGGTATTACACACCTCCTTTTCCTTCTCATCTATATAGTTGAAAATACTGAGTTTGTTTCCAATTATCTTTTACTAAGCTTATATAATAAATTGGACTTCTAATTACTGAAATAGAAATATGAAAAGCAATTTGAAACACGGAGTGATTCTTTCTGCCAACAGAGGTGGAGGATAATTACTAACAGAGTAAAGTATTATTTGTAAAAGACACCAGGAGAGAAAGAGCTTTTCAGAGACACAAGTGGCAATTACACACTAACCTCTCCAGGAATCTCTGTGGCCACTGAACACTATCAATGCTTGTGTGAAAAATCCCCTCGTTAAGGTATTTCAGCATCTCTCGATAGCACTAAGCTTGATTATAACCTATTTTGCAAAATAAAACACTAGAACAACACTGGCAATCCTGCATATGCAACAGTTGACATCCACAGGTTTATGAAAGTCTAATGACTGCTGCTGCCAGGTGAGCAGTGAAGGAAGATGTCTGTAGACAAGTTTTAGTTGACTGTTATGTATGTGACCTCTTCTATAGACTTTGTTGTGTGCAGGAGCAGATAACTGTGCTTATAATACTAAGTGTGTGCTTGGAGTCGTGTCCTACACTACTGCCTTTGGTGGAAGAAGATGATGCTGGCAATGGGAAGTGGCAGTAAAAAACACCCTTCTGCAGACAGAAACTTTAGATGCTACTCAGTGGGAAGCCATGTGTGGTTCAGAAGTGCAGGGATATATTAGATTACAAGAGTTAGTGCAGGCTAAGTAATGAAAAACATGCAGAAGCACATTCTGCAGTTATGAATCATTTTTCTATCGCAACTATAATTTTTATTAGCTACAATACTAATTGAGTTTCTTTGCAGTTACTTCAGTTCATCTCATTATTAGCAGAAAGCATA
The DNA here is from genome assembly GCF_000690835.1 of Fulmarus glacialis. Classification (NCBI taxonomy): domain Eukaryota; kingdom Metazoa; phylum Chordata; class Aves; order Procellariiformes; family Procellariidae; genus Fulmarus; species Fulmarus glacialis. Next base: position 8,675 of record NW_009230582.1, read on the forward strand.
CTAAATTGTGAATCAGAGCCTGTGGTGATCTCATGGAGGTAGGTTCATAATGAAGGACTAAAAGTGCCCATTTCTGCAGCTATCTTTCATGGAGCTGCAGAGAGAATTTACTGGGCTCTCGCTAGATATCTTCAGCTTCTGAAGCTGACAGGTAAATGTTTACATGCCACAGGAAAATTGGGAAGGGCGGGAAGAAATATGATGTGTAGGAACTACTGATGGTTCCCATACTGCCATGAGCTTTTTAGACCCTTCTTAGGTGCGAGCTGGTGGACCCCAGGCAGGAGCAGAGCCACAGCCCACTCAGCTGCCTTTCGTGACTTAAAGCTGGTTGCGTCCTCTGCCTGCAGGGCTTATGAGCAGAGCTCCATGCAAACCAGATGTCACCCCACAAAGATGGCCCAGATCCTGAGCTTAGTGGGAATAATGGATCAGCATCAGTTTTTCTTTTCCATGTAGCACAGGGGAACAGCTGCACATGAATTCTGAGCAAAACTGTCTCCGAATTATGTTTTTTTCCACGTAAAAACCAGTTTGGCAAATATGCCTTGTTCCATGTCACACAGCGAATTGATCAGTTTGCAAAGAACAACAAATCAGTTGCATCAAAGCTCTGTAATATGATAACCTGGAATCTTTTTTTCTTTTTACTGTAAAATATTTTGTATACATTTGTACATATTTGGTTATTAAATTTCTAATTTAAAAACATTATCGGGAAGCACTGGTAGTGATTGGCTTTGGAGATAGAAAGTGGGAGAAGACGTGAAATGTTAACACTGGAATAACCCCTGCTATCTGGAAGGACTTCACATGGAGTGAGCTGTAATGTTTGACATGTCTAATCTCCAACCTCAAGTTTGCCTGCTTGCAGGTCTGTCCGTTGTGGACACAGCCGGGGTGTTCACAAGCTTGGTTTATGCAGGTCAGGAGGAAAAGGAATTATAAACTCCCTGCGCAAAGTGGTGCAGGGCCCAAAGAAGGTGACGTAGAGCTGTAAAATGTCGTCAGTGCCACCAGGTGGGCTGAGCCGCAGGACTGCCAGGGAGAGGCTGGGCACTAACAACTTTGTGGGCAGCAGGGGAGCGAGAGACGGGCAACGAGTTAGTTCAGGAACAGGATAGCCTCTATAGGTGAAGCAAACAGCCAGAACCAATGAATCAAATGTATTCAGAAGGGGAGGAGAAAGCCCATGTGTGTGCCTGTAAGCCTTTGATTTTTTACCTGCATCTTTCTTCCTGCAGAGCCATATGTTCTGTGTTTTGCCGTAAGATATGTTCTTAGACCTCAAAGTCACAACAGAACTTACCTCTTTCAGTCTGTGAAATTTCGCCTAACATCCATTTGCATGAAGCAAGAACTGCTTTGGGCTAAAACTGTGTCTTCTAGATAAGTGTTAGGAGATGAACCATTCAGCACTCTCTTTGATAGTTTGCTGTAAGAGATAATTCCACCGTTGAAGATCTGCGCTCTGTTTCCTGTCTGAACTTCTCCAGCTTTGGTTCGAGGCAGCGGCTGCCCACCATCTTCCTGGGCTACTTGAGAGAGCTCTTAGGTACCAAATGTATTTTTCCTGGGAGGTAACACACTTGCTTACAGACTGTGAGCAAGTCATCTCTCTGTCCTTTTTGATAAAGCTAACCATAGCAATCTCTTTAAGCTTGATATTATTAGGCCTGTTCTCCAGCTTCTAATCATATTTGGAGTTCTTTTTGGCAGCCATTTCAATCTTTTAGTGTTTGTTGTTTGTTCAGTGTTTGCCCTAGGACTATTCACCTGTATTTGATGAATTTATATAGAGAAAATCCCTTCTCAGCTTCCCTTCTGCTAGGTTAAAGAAGCTGAGCTCCTGCCTTCTATAGCAGACTTTCCATTCCTCCATCCTACTAGCCTCTTCCTGCACCCAGTCAGCACGGAAATCCTCTTTCTTGAACGGGAGTGACTAGAAATACACACACACCTTTTATTCATCATCTTTCCCCCATGACAATGATTTTTCTTATGGCTGTCTCAGAAGCCTCTGGGTTTTTTTTCAGGAGCTGTTGAATACTAACATTTGTGCCTCTGGGCCACATATTTTTTCCCCATTTTGAACTTTATAGTGTTCCCTCTGTCTTTGGCAGTAAATAAGTTCTGGAATATTCAAGGAATGTCTTTTTCAGTCACTCCCTTGTTGTCCATATCTGCTACCTGGTATCCAGTGATAACCAGCAATCCAAGCGTGCTGCCTGTGCCAGCGAGCCCTGCTGGCACTTCAGAGGGATGTGCTCGAGAATGAATGGGACAGAACAGGGTTCTGCAGGGACTTCAGAAACCCCGCTTCAGTTGTCATTTGTAGCTAAATAGAAACACATCCCTACCTCCAAAAGAATACCTGATAGTCTCTCTCTCAAAAACCATAAACTAATTCTTGATGTTTAGCTCTGGTTATTCACTGAAAGAGGGATCATTTGCTCAGGGACTGAAAACCTTGAGTCACCTCAGCAGTCTAAAGATCTGAGCCTCATGCTCCTCACAGACACAAAGAAACCTCTTTTGTAGGGGTCAGCAATGGCACCTAATAGCCAAAAAGACTGAAAAATACACAGGAAGTTTATTCCTTGCAGTAGCTTTTTTCCAGCTCTCTGCATTTGAAGGCGGTCAACTTGTTATTCAGGGAATTAGTGCCACGGGACGTGGCTGTTGCATAGTCAAGGTCAATTTGAAATGTGTTTGTCACCAATAGTGGCACACTCAAGCATCTGTGGTGCAAAGTTGAGGTCATTTAGCATGACTTCCCAGAGTGCACACATTAAGGAATCAATTTGGCTTTTGGCCTCCCTGCATTTAACTGACTGGTAGCTACTTACCCAAACAATAAGAGCATCAGCCATCAAAACGAAAATGAAAGTCCTGCCAAAGAAAGGGGAGAGACAAGAAGATCTTGTTTTACTATTTCTGTTGACTGTCCTCATCTAAACAAAGAGAATAAAATATAATTAATATAATAAATCCATTTTTCAAGTGAACACCTCTCTAAGTATTAACAGTAAATTAACATGTTCTAAAGGACTGTGAGAAGAAAAAAAAACTTATTAAAGAAATAGGAAGATGACATCTTACATGACTCAAAGTCTCAGGCTCCTGTTGCCAATTACTGCCTAAAAAGTCATGCTCAGCAAGTAAAAGGGCACACTCCTGCACCTGTATTTTCAAATATCTTACAGTACGACTTTGAAAGAACCCCTGCTGTGTAACATCTAGACTCAGTGCGAGACCAGCCACTGAGATCAATACAGACACTCAGAACCCTGCAATACTGATAGGCCATTACAGCAATTCTAAAATCAATGGAGTATTTAACAAGGTGCTAATGTAACTCCATTGAGACCAAGATAGTGAGCCTGTCGTAACATGCTTGTGATGGATTTTTGCAGAATATTTTCAATTTCTGTGTATTTTTGAGGAAAGGATACTCCTGACTGATAACTGATAAACAGCATCGTCTTTGTGCATGGCATCCCAAATAACAACCTTCTCCCCCCCGCCCCCCAGCCTGCCCCCACTACGCAGCTGACATGGTGTTGTACTAATGCTGTTCTGCTAGAACCAGCCCAGCTGCTAAGCCAGTCCTATCTAGCAATGATTCAGCACGGCAGCTCACTACCTACGCTCAGCATCTGAAGTTGTTCTAGTACAGTGACATGAGATGTACTGTAGCTAAAGAAAGCAATGCTCAGAGCAACCTCTTCAGCTGCAGCCAATTATTCAAACTCCTGTAGAGCGAGCTATATAGGATATTCCTCAAAGGTCACTTCTAACTTAATGTAGGCCGGTAAACTACCTGCTCTTAACATCTAGTACACAGAGCAGATGCCACGGCAGCAATATTGATGGAAAATTCTTTCTCCACATGGAAATGTGTGACCTGCAACTGCTACTTTTTGATCCCAAAGTGAGAAAAGGAATGAGGGAACTGGAATGACATTGCTGTAATCAATCACCTCAGTCATCCAGTCTCAGGCAGTGACTAGATGCCAACTCTCTACAGCAAAGGCAGTACAAGAAGTTCCCATTCTGTCCGTCCTCCCCCACTGCAATTTTCTGCACCCTTCAGTTGTGCAAGCATCTGTTGGGAAAATATTTTAAACTGGACCAGTAAAATGGCTGTGTTTTTAAAAACAAAAACAACAAAAAACCCCCCACAATAACTAGCACTCAAAAATAATTAACTTTGATCATATTGCACAAGTGGTTTGGATCATGGTCAACAGGCAATTGCATTAGTGAGACTGAGGGTGCCCTAAACTGCAGGCTAGGTGTGAAAAGGCTTGCACCCCAGGAGAAAATCTGCATGGAAATATACCCTGAAAAAGCATGTGATGGTTATCGTCTTAGCCTGCAGAGCCCTCGCTTCTGGAAGGCTCAGAAACTTGTCCTCTCTTCCACCCCGGTCAGCTACTATAAGAAGCTGTTGGAGGATGCCACTACGGTACAAATTAAAATGCCAGCGGTATATTGATGGACTGGGGAAACCTTTGGTGCACATGCAGGAAAAGCAGGATGTTTATTAAGTTGCCTAACCTATGGAAACTGTTGCTCCAAAGTTTTTCCATGATGTGGCATTAGAGACTTCAGAAACAAATGAGAGATGAATTTTAAAAAAAAGCAAAATTAGGAAGTCACTCAAAAAGGTAGATAGCTGCAGCTTGCAATGGTTACTCACGCTTTTTATCTCAAGAACTGACAGTAAAGCAGCCAGGTAAAAGGATAAAGCACTTGGGCTCCATATCGCCCTTCCAATCAATATCTGAAGCTGTGGAATTGCACGCATCTCGCCAAGAGCGAGAAGATTTCCTCCTTTTTTACTCATCCATCTTGCTTTCCTCCTTTCCTTTCTCCCTGATCCTAGTCACTTTTATCTGTTCCCTACATTCTGCCAGCTTTCGTTTGAGATGTTTTAAATTCACCAATCCAGTAATTTTTTAACTTTTTTTAGGGTTTAGTCTTCTCCTGGGTACATTTAATTGGATCACAGGTTGGTCTGGTGAATGCTAGATCCAGCACTAAGTAAGCAGTGCATAGCTAGGAACCTCAGAAGTGGTGGTGGATACCATCATATTTAAACCACTTTGTTTGGCTCATGATGCTGCATGAAGCCAAACACTGGGTACCTAAACTCAGGTTCTTTTCAGGTGATATTCTCAAGCTGTTTTCAATGCGATATGATGCTGCAGTCAGTAGTCATTCAAGGTAGTATTGAATTGTGGTCAAATTCTTTGGGTCTTGATTTCAAGAATCTGGAATTATCTACGGCCTGGCAATAATTAGAGACACTTCTAAAAAACAAGCTTTTTTTTGCCTGGCTGCTAGTATTAAATATTAGCATCTTCTTAAAGCTTGGCATAAAGTATTTCTTTAAGACTGTTTTTAATAAAACATATCCATCTGCAATTATAAATCAAATAACTTTATAATTAAAAGACGTACTTGGCCTTTTTTATCCTGTGAAGGTTTGCGTGAAATTGGAGCCTTGCTGTGTTTTTTTTTTTTTTACATAATTGAACCTTTTCACAAATGACTTCTTCATACCTCTTAATTAAAATGTATAACAGCTTTTTATTTAAAGAGCACAAATTCATCAAAACAAATAAGAGCCCAAATTGTCGCTGAATTTTTGCATCTGTGTTTCCGTGTCACCTAGTTAGAGATCTGGAAAGTAATGCAGAGGTGTAGATGACATTTCATTCTTCTTCCCTGGTGTCACTTCAGACTCCCAGCACTCCTCCGCCTATTCTCCTCCAGGATAGCAGAAACAGCAATTCCTTTGGAGCATTAGTGCCATTTGGAGCTCATTGATAACACCTTTCTACTAAACTATTGTTTTACCCGCTCTTCACTATTAAAAATGTTCATACCTACATTAATACACCCCTTCTCTTCTCCAGAGTCCTAAGAATCATCTGTCAAAGGCATTTCTACTCAAATGGAAGAATTCATAATCCTCTTCCTTGGACAACATGTTAGTTGAAGTTATCTTTACCTCTCCTATGATAGTATTACTTAATTTCAGAGCAAAGTAATTTTTTTTCTGTCATAGTCTCCAACCTTCTCATATTTTGTCTGCATCATAGCATGGTGCAGTAAGTCTATGACAAAACAGGAATTAATTTTTTGTGGCTGCAGGAAAAATCGTGTTTTGTAGGCTTCAGTAATTGGGTGATCCTACTGGGACACCCTCATTGTCACTGCAGGATTTGAAGTGGCAGGTGTTTAGGTGTGATGCAGATTCATCCTCTCATGCCTGCACTGCCTAACAGCACGAAGGCAAATCCAAAGCTTCCAAAAGCCTGTAAAACTCTGATAATCCTGCTAAGATTTACTGCAACTGTTCAATAAAGAGATACAAGCAAGTCCTGAGATTAGATAAAAAAGAAGTGTTTTTTTTAAAGATAAGCAAGTCCACTCTGAAGGAAGAAAGTCTGTAATTCACCTTAAGTACTATCCAAGGAGAAACGAATTCCTTTCAGATGCAGGGTCAAGTTTTATGTGGAGCCATCTTGACCTGTAATCAGTTTGGCTATGAATAAACATATGTGCTCTGAGGAACCGTGAAGATAAAATATGATCACAAACACATCTAGTCCAACTCTTTTGGAGGTCTGTGGAAAGGCTGCCATTGATTTTGATGGGATTTGGATGTAATTCTGTCATTCAGCACAGGTGCTTTTATTCAGGACGTTTCGGTTCTGTCTGTGTCAGAACAAATGCAGCCCACATTTTCATCAAAAGAAACCAGAAAAGCACGGTACTTCTGAAAATTAAGCTAGCAAATCTTTCAGAAAGAAGATGTGTTACCTCCAGATGAGCCCTTCTCTACTGGTGATGAACACCAGTTCAAGTGCTAGCTTAAACGGGAAAAGGGTTTTCAGCACAGCTGAATAAAGCAGGCAGAGATTCTGTGAAACTGGAAGTTGCTACTTTTGTCCTTCCATGAGTGGCACTTTGTTTAACATATAATTCTGGGGCACTCATTGATGACAGCCTTCACTAACCAGTGGATCCGCTTCCTAAAGTGGAGGGAATAAAAATACGTAGTTCTGGTTTGCAATGGTCAGTGCATTAACAAAAGAGTTCACTGTTTCAGTAATCTCTGTAACTACCAACATAATGTCACAAATAGCTGTTTCTCAAACACATCAGCTATAAAACTGAATTAATTTCACAGTGCTGAGATCCATGGGCTAAGTTCTTCCTGGTGCATGACAAACAGGGTCATAAAAAATTTTAAATCATACTTCTGATTGCTAGAGCAATGGAAAAGAAGAAAAGAAAAAAGAAAATATCATTTTCCATGACTTGAAGTATTTGAATTTCAACTTCTGACTGGACCAGAAGTTACAGGGAAGTTGTAGGGCCTTTGAGGCAAGGCTAGAAGCATTTATTTAAAGCAGATCAAATAAGACAGTCATACCAATCCACTTTGACCATAACATCATTGGACAGTAGATCAATGGTTGCACGTAACTTTGGCACTTTATATAGCCTGTTGATAATTTTCTGTTACAAAAAATTTGTGTCGGAAAACATTCAGAAAATGAAAGCAAAATTCCTTGTGGAAAGAAGTCAATATCAGTGACTCTTTCCACTGAGCAGAAGCAAGAACCCCATAGACGCTTGTCAGTCAGACTGGATTCCACTTGAATATTTGTGGGTTTCAGCCAGCTCATCCTCAGCCCCCAGCAGGATGGACTCCTCGGGGCTGTACCCCAGCCACCAGTACCTACACACCATTTGAAGCATGCGACCTGGGA
>NW_009230582.1:16498-34238 GCF_000690835.1 Fulmarus glacialis
TCTCCTGGCCAAGCAGCCCGGGTGTCAGGACCCACCTGGGCCACCCAGGACAGTCTGTCAGCTCAGTGTGATGCCAGTTCCTATGGCACTAGCACCCCTTGTTCCTTCATCCTTCCCGCTTTCCCATTGCATGCCAGATGCTTTTCCTGACTAGAGTTGGCCACTGAAGGACCGTTCTTTCTCTCGGACCTCTGCACTTCACTGCTGGGAATAAGTGTAGGGGTTCAGGTCGGCTGAGGAGGAGCCCACTCTCCTGTCCTTAGGATCACCACTCAAAAATGATGGAGCCCTGCAGTTTTGCCAGTTACTCTGAAACTGCTCTTAGGAAAGGGTAGGAAAAGCCAAAAGCAAACCTGTATACCAAATTCAAGCAGAGCAACTCCACTGTCTGTGGAAACAGTTGGACAGAAATGAAGGGAAACGAAGCATGCCTCACACGTGGCTGCTCTGTCGGCATGGTCCAGCTGAGAAGTTGCCAGCCTCTCCCAGCCCTTCTGTTAAGCACACTTTCATCCAAACTCACGTCCTCCATTTGTACTCTTGGAAGAGGATGGGGATTTAGGGAGTCCCGGTTTCTTTTACAACCCAGCTCCACCTTTGGGTGTAACTCAAATTCAGAACTCTCTCAGAACCTCAAGCAGAAATATCTCTACCTTCCTTACACCAAATCATTGCCTGTTACAACCACTTTGCACAGGTAAAGCCTAGTGCCACTCTCAGCTGGCCATTGCTGACCAGAAGCAACCATGCCTGGCTAAGCCTTAATAAAGTGTAACTTTTCATAAGGACTTTTCCAGGGATGTTATGCAAAGGCAGGAATAAACTTTTTCACATGTAAACTTCAAGCTTTACATATACATCCAGCTTGTTAATCATATTTAATAGAATGTCACAACCAGACTGATATGTGCGGTTTATTACCAACTGTCAGTTTAGATAGGATGGTAACCACCTCTGAGATGACAATGAATTTGGGGACCCTCATATCATCCTCTCTCCTACAAGTTTGACTTTAAAGATTGGCTTTGAAGACAACCAAGTGGAGCTTTTGTCGGTAACTGGGAATACTTTGATTTGAAAGCCACATGCTTTCACACTGCTGGAATGAAACATTGCAATATTTCAGTGGCACATTTTTAACCTTTTCACTTGAGGTTTTTGCCACAGTTCTGAATATAGTTTTTCAAAATATCAAAAAATGATAACAGTATGGCAGTTAAATTTCCTGGACTCTGAAAGCAGACACTCAAAGGCTGGGTTTTCTAGGAAGCACCTTTCAAACCACGCACAGGTATAAGTGATGCAGCTAACTCAAGGCATGGAAGACAGCAAATCTGTAGCCAAGCCATCTGAAGCAGTTGAGAGAAGAAAAACTTTCAGTCATCCACACTGTGAAATCATAGTGTTTGGTTTTCACAAGATACAGAGACACCTGTATTGTTTGCTACTGAAAAATGATATTTACAGTCTGTTTAGGTGAAATAATGTAGTTTAATTCATGAAATTTAGAAAAGCTGAAGGGTTACTTTTTAAATAGCATTCTCTGTTGCCTGAAAGTTTTACTGCTGAGCATAAGACACAGACGTAAATGTAGCCTGTCTCCAGAGCCTCAAAGCTAAAGTGGCAGTGCTGACATACGAAATAGTGAATAATACAATGAAAGTAGTCTGCTCTTCTTCTAATATGAGCTCAGAGATGTCAGTGCTGGTACTCTTCAGAGTAATAACATTGTGCATTATTAAAGACAAGTTCTCAACAGCTGCTTAATGTTAATATAGGACCCCTGAACATATTCTGAGAGGCTCCATGTCAGTCCAATATAGGCACTGCAATTTTAACTTACAGTATAATTACCACCTTCTCTTATGCTTTGAGAGTCTATTTCCTGTTTTGTCAGGCAATCATTAGTCTCTCCTCTTTTAAAAAAAAATAAAATTTGAATGTTCAGAGATAACTCCCAAAAGCTACCCACAGTTCTCCATATCCTTATTTGAAGAAAAAGAGTCAGCTGAATCTCTGTCCCTTTCCTAGAGCCTTGGCATTCATGCCCCGTCTTCACTTTTCCTTGAGTAGAATTCCACTGTTCCTGTTTTTCAGGACCGAGCAATGCTGGCAGCAGCTGTGAGTAGATTCGTAAAGAGCCTCATGCAGGATCTGAGTTTAAATTCTAGCTGTTCACACGCTGTGTGCTAGCATATGTTATAAGCAACTATAAATTGTGTACAGATGTGTGCTGGAATTCCAGTGTAGCCAAGCTAACAACACTGAACAACATCTCGTGTGCTTTGTAATTATACATAATGAATATGATGTCATATAACAGAGTCCATGTTTGTGGCAGGATTTATCCACTGGCTTTGGAAGCAAGGCATAAGAATTACAGTGTGAATTTTTAAACAAGATTTTTAATACAAGATAGGCAAACCAAAGAGAGGAGACTGATTTCTGGGGAACATTTTATGTAAGAGGCTCTGCTTAAATGAGCGCACAAGCCAGGATTTGAAAAAGATTCATTTAGAACACATTTTGAAAGTCTAAAGACAAAAAAATTTACATATAAGTAAAAAGAGAAGGTATGCAAACATTGTCCTAGTTGGAAAAGCAAAGTGCCAGCAAACAGCAAATAGAAGGAAGCACAGAAAAGGAAGCGGGGGAGCAGGCAGAGGAAGGCCACTCTAAAGACTGGGAAGAGCAGGGCTGAGGGGAGAGGAGCATCCCTAAAGTGCCTTGTAAATAATCTCTGCTGTCCTCTTGTGCAAAACCGATGATTTTCATCAAGTGAAGATTGGTATGTTGCTCTCTGTAAATTAGAGTTTGAAGAATAAATGCTGGGAATATTGACCATCTTTGTTGTCTGCTGCGTGGAGAGGACAGACCCTCATTGCCCATGTACCGGCTGTGCCCTTTCCATGGGTCCAACAGAACAATAGCACTGCTTTTCTTCTCTTCTGACCAGTGGCAAACACCAAGCAGATAAAGACAGCCTGCCTAGAAGAAATAACACTTTTCTTTAAGCTGTGTGAACAAAGCAGTAGAGGAAAAAGCAAGGAAAAGGCCTGAACACGTTCTCAAAATGTGAGCATAGGTTAGCTAGCAGCTGGCAGAAGATCAGACTTCTGTGGCCTCTCCCACTCAGAGCCCTCACGAGAGGGCTCTTAGCATGTGTTTTAAGCTAATGTAAATCAAGGTTGCTCTGGTCCCACTATCCTGCCCCATTTCCAGCTTTTCACACCCTTCCCCTCTGTGACTTTAGCACAGGCACTCATTTGATTGCATAGTGAAATGGTTCAGGGAGCTGGAAAAACTGAAAACTTACCATGAAATAAAATAATTAGCTTTCAGCCAGGTCAGTTCCCTGAATAGGATCTGCATGAAGTCAGAGAGATGCCAGGGCTAATGCAAGAGAGGGGACGGAGGTGTGCAGCCTTGGTCCACAGGGAAAGTGTGGATTTCAGTTACCTCGTCCGAGATTGCCTTAAGCTGCCGCAGAAGCACACCACGATGCATCTCAGGAGATATCACAAGCTGCTTTGCAACCCCAGAGATACATGTTTGCCCCTTTTGGGTAATAGAGAGAGAGACCTTTTTTTATAAACTAAGATTATTTTGTGTTTCCTCTTCCCCAGGTTGCCATCCTGAGCGAAAGAGGACTTGTAGGTTTAATGAGAGTACTCTCCAATAGACAGTAGCAGCAAATCATTAGTGAACAGCATCAGCTCTGACAGAGCCACGGCTTTCAAGATTCATCCTGCGTTTGAAGGTGATTTGCTACATCAAAGCTGAGAAATATATTAATAAGAGAAAGGAAAAAAAATCCATTACAGTTTGATTATATCTTGCATTTTTGTTATTCAGCTTACCTTTTGGTATAGACCTTCTTTCTGCTTGTATTACACATTCCAGTGCATTTCTCCATACACATAGTATTTTGCATCATTTGGCAGAGAACATGAAAACCTAAATGATGATTAGACTTCCCAGACTGTGCTGGAAAGGGTCTGTTAACAGAAAACACATGCAGTTAAATCACACCATATTAAATCAGCAACATTCTTAACCCTGAAGCATGGCATCTTATTATTTATTGACTGTTTACTCTTGACACTTTGGACTCCTCGTATCTCACGAGCCTGATTAGCTACATATCTGATGGTTTTTTTCTCCTCTCTTAACATCCTTGGCTTAATCTGTACAGGTCATTCTGCTTGACCCACTTTGTCCAAACTTGTTATACTGCTCGGTATCCTCAGAGTCTACCTTACAACGTTGATATAGCTTAACACTGGCTGGTCTCCAGCCTTTCTCTGCTGCAGACAAAAAGCTGAATACTCCCATCCCTTATCTGGGATGGACAGCTGCAGCTGTACTTCCTAGCTCAATTTTAACTGTCTATTTCTGAACAATTAAGTGTTATACACAAATTCAAAGTGAATCTTTTGAAAAAATATCTATGGAAAACATGTAAAAGCACAGAAGAACTAACACTAGGAAGAGCCATGGCTCAAAAATCCCAGGTAACATTAGCTTGTCTGCCTACAGACTGTACCAGTCAATGAGCAACATAGCTTTCTGCTATTTTATTATCCCACTGCCTTTTTTGCATTGGATGCTATACTATTTCTTTGAGACTTCTCATAAAGCAGACTATATTTGACCACGTTATGTAGCAATGTTTCCTGAATTTCTGGAAGAACTGGTCTGAATTGCATGACATTATGCCATATAATGATGGTAAGGGGTAGCAAACTCTGCTACCGCTTAAGCAGTTTATAGGCCAGGATAAACTGCAGCAGAGGAAGAGGACTCAGTGACAAGTTATGACTGGAGGAATTTTTGTAAGGGATGATCTTTCATCTGAGTGTCTTAAACTTCACCTTAATAGAGTGTCGTTGTGTTGGGCAATCAAGGAGTTCAGCGACAACGTGCAGGAATTCACAAAGAGCCTGTGATCAGCTTTCAGACCAGAGTCATTATGGTAGACCTGGTATCAAGTACACAGTATACGGGGTAACTTGGTAAAAAAGTAAAATATGAAGGTAGTGTATCATACATACAGAATAATCCTGGCCTCAACAACAATAAGAACAAAAAATCAGCTATTGTTACTGGTTCTAGACATTTTAATTTTTTTTTAGAAAAATTACATAAGAGGAGTTGCTCCATCCCAAAGGATATGTGTTGCTACATCAAAGCACGCCTAACTACATTGTTAGGGCTTCAGCTGTAAGACTTAACATGCTCCACTGCGTTCCCAACCAGCATTCCCTACTTAACAGATAAGGAATGAGTTTGGTGATTAAATTATTTCCATCAAATGCTTTCCTCTTTCAGCTATGCTGGTTGTCCTTTTGTTGTTTTATTGACCTCCATTTTCCAGGCCATTGCATTTCCAAACAGCAGTCTTCAGAAGCATTATCCCATTAAGGAAACAATTAGTTCGCAGATTTTAATATATCTGGGGCCTTATTGGTATCTGGTTGCATTTCTTCATCTGTCAGTTTGTTTCAGGAGGTTTTGCATGCCTTTGCTGCCATTTCAATTGATTGTTCTGGTTCATTAGGAGAAGCACCGCCATAGTTGCTAGGAGCAATGCCCAAGTACTAGACCACATTGTGCTGATACTGCAATAATGCAGCTCCACAGCTCCCCGGATTTCAGAGGTTGAGAGAGAACTGCTTGGAAATTTTTGCTATGGGAGGTGATTGTCTTGCCTAAGAACAAGTGAGTTCAAACTCAAAAAGGTGACATAAGCACCATAGTCGAACTTCTAGGGGTCGGTTGTGTCTCTGTCAGGACTTTGGCATGGTCTCTCCACTGCAGCAGGGAGAGAGTGTTGCCTTGTGCAAAAAATGACACAGGAGCGTGACTTTGCTTTTCTCCTTCGTGACACCATTGGCCAATAGCTGTCTTTGTAACCAAGAAACTGCAGAAACTTTAATTGGGATTCATCCCTACACTATGCATGTGCTCTTTTTGTCTCCTTCCGTTTCAATATTGAACCAAGTTGCAGAGATGAAATCTGGCCCTGTGGTATTACTCAAGGTGAACAGCTGAAGGATTCAGATAGTCACTCTCTGAATGAGCTTGCAGAGGCTAAGTAGCCAGGTTAGGAGAGTGCAGGTGGGAAAGCGATAAACCCCACAATCAGAGGCATTTACGACAAGCTATGAGACTCTGTTTTGTGCTGTTTGTTGGTTTAGGCTGGGATTTTTAAATCCCAGTCTTTGTTGTTTTCCCAGCTTTGTTTGCTCAAGGCAAAGTGATTGTCAAACACCTCACACAGAGGCCCCTAATTCTGACTGGGACATCCAGTAATACACAACTTAAATGAGACACAGTGCTAGTACGCAGAATTATGTCATTCTGGTTTTACTGCTGCTGGTATTTCACTAATTTTACCATATGGCCGATGTTTTTAGCACGCTATTTTCCTATACAGAGTTTCAGCCCATATGCCAAAGCATAGCATGATGTACACTAAAGGCCCCATTTTGCCAGATTTGCTCCCCTGCAGTTGTGTCCTGTAAGATCTGACCAGTCCCCAGACAGAAACAGAAACGACATACTGGATTTTCTGGTTCTGAAAAGAGCATCATGGCAGCTTAAGCAAATTTCTTTTGACTGACCCTGATACTGAAGGAAAGCGAGTGATTTCTGAAAACTGGCTTGTAATGTAACTATCCCTGTACGGCATAAGCTTTTGGACTGCAGTTATTTTTACTATTCTTATGTTATAGCTAGACACTTGATTGCTAAAGTCTTCTTTTGTGTGCTCAGAAACAAAGGGTTACTGCTCAGGAGCTGATTGCTAAGAGTGCAGCTTCTGGCTCCTTGCAATTGTAGGATAGATGCGCCCTCCTGTGTACCAGCTCCGAAGTGTTTTTACAGCCATAGCATTCGGAGACCAGGGATACCTCTCTGGAGATTTGGAGACTTTTTTTTCTTTTAACAGAATCTTGTCAAATAGCAGCTCTACCAAAACTCTCTTTCAATCATCCAGAATTTACTGATAACATTTTTAATTTGGAAGAAATGGAGAAGCTTAGTCTTGCAAAACAGATAGCAATAAAACTAGTGGGGCTGGCTCCCCCCACCTGGCTTTTCTGCTTATGCAGTGAACCCAAGTCAGAAGAAACAAATGAGTAATTTCCCCAAGAGTTTTTGCTGCTCCCAAGGATGGCCTGATAAGATTTTGTACATCCACCTTTCATAAAATCAGTAAAATTCCTGACAAATAGAGCAGGGTAAAGAAAGAAACGTTTCAAGGTAACAGTCACTTTGCAGAAACTTCATTGAAGGAGCGTAGCACCAGATGTACATTTTAATTTCAGGGAACCACTAGAGTTTAGCTAGAACCACTGAGAAATCTTTTATTTTTTACATACCTTAATTTCGACATCATCATCCCTGCATCAATTCACCACAAAACATGGAATCAAAATAGTGGCCATCGGTATCTGTGTCCAACCATGCAAATTACTGCATTTTTCAAGAGCCTGTGTTTCTTCCTGAAATATTAGAGTATATCAGTAAATTGTAAGGTGCCTGCATTACAGAGCTATAACACAGGAGTCCCTAACTGACCAAGAGAAAAGCTCCTGGAGATAATTCTAGTTCAAATGGCAGAAGAGTTATGCCAGCTATTTCTTTATATTTTCCCTCAGAAATGGCATGGAGTGGGAGGGGCAGGTGTTCCTATTGCCCATTTTCATGTAGCTGACGAGTCCATCTCAGCCCTTAGCACATCTCTTCCCCAGAGTGACTGGGAGCAGGACATAGGTTAGAGGCTGTCAACTGTCTCCATATCTTTGTCTCTTTATGGTCCCTGGAAGCAACCTAAAGAGATCATCTGAGTAATGTAGGCAGCAAGCTAGCTGCTTAGAATTGGGTACTGTGAATAACACCTTTTTGGGTGACAACATAGCTGCCTCAAAATATGCTTTGCCTTCCCTCTTTCTTTGTACTGCTATCCAAGGCAGTACAAATGATGCTAGTATCTTTCTTTGGGTTAGACAGGTATTGGACTGCTTTCCTTTCAACGGATTATCCAGTCAGATTAATTTTTGTCTTTTCTTCTTTTCCTTTTTTCTTCTTCTTCTTCAAAAAAAAGAGTAGTATTTTTGTCTTTGGATGGTTTTCAGGCTATTTCTCTTCATCTCTTATTGTAGGTTGGGAAATTCCAGATGTATTTTGTTTCCATTCATCTATTTTGCCCAGTCACCATAAATTTCAGTCTTCTTCCTTTGCTGCATTTATTCCATCAGTTGTCTTAACTGGCAGTTTCTTTAATAGTCCTTGTTCACATATAAGATTTTCATAGCTTTGAGCTACTTCATTTCTCTAGAGAGGAAATTAATTTGCACTTTAAACATAAGCAACACTTAGTCTCCATTCAGATGCTGGCAGCTCTTATGTTGTGGGCTGCCTCAGATCTATCAGTATTTTTTTTTTTTTACCCCAATTTGTTTCTTTCCTTTAATAAAAAAGAATCTTGGTACTGGAACCTGATTTCAGATCCTGAAATTACACTTCCTTTCACTCAGGCCAACCAAGAAAGAAACCTACCAATTACTTCTGAAGTCCAAGTCATTTGCTTTTCAATAAGCCAGAAGCTGATGCTATACCACTTCCTCATTCTGCACCTCCTGTTAGTATGCCTTAAAAGCCAGAAGGAAAAAAAAGCTTATAAAGAAGACTCTATAAAAGTGGAGATTGAAGTTTGTGCTATTACTAAATGCTCAAATATATTTACTGTATACAATGTAAAGTTACCACAAAATATGACAGACTAGGAAGATGCTTTTACAGTTCTAACATTTAAGGTCCAAAATTGGATTTGACAAAAAATCCAAAAGTTCACACAAATGTTTCCCAGAGGTTTTTTTTTAACTGAGTTTAAAACATAGCTGGTAGTATTTATTACCTCTCACCAAGAAACTGTCTAAGATACATATTCTCATATATGCTGGGCCTCAGGATCCCAAAACTATGCTGTTTGAAACCGAGCTTCTATTCATTGTATTAATCCATTCTGTATAGATACCGGCTAGGTACCTTGGATGAGTTCCATGGTACCTTACCAATTGCAGCACCTATTCTCTCTAACCATCGTTTTCCTCCAACCATTTCTGGTATCCCCTAAGTTAGATGAAAGTTGGGGTTGTCCTGCCTGTCAGAAAGGAGTCTAACGGGATCTACATGAAGAGCTCAGAGCAGTCTAATGAACTGAGAGCAATAATGCAGAATCAAAAGTTTGTTGTTTTTTTTTTAAAGAACACATTCAGTCAGGACACAATGAGGCCATTTTGTTGCTGACATACTGTTTCTGTCTTCCAGAGAAATATGCAGGTATATGAAGTGAACACAGTTTCACACTAATTTGTGGTTTGGGAATCTGGTCAGCTAAGCAGGACCTCCTCTGGACATTTTGCAAGTCCTCACTCCCTGCCAGGTATCACCGTCCCAGCCAACACTTCCCTGTCGTCTTCAGCTGTTTCGTCCAGGACACTGACAAATGCATGGTCCATTCTGTAAGGTAGGATCTTTATCTTCCTCACTGTCTGGAAAACAGATTATATAGTTTGGATGCTACTTAAATAGGAAGAGTAAACCCTACCATTACTACTACTTTTGGTTAGACAGAATGGGAAATTGTGTCCTATACATTTTACTTAGCAGCCTATAATATTTATTTACATAACAAGTGGTAGGAAGAAGATCCCAGTGCAAAGATCCCGCTTTAAAATGAAGTAATTTGTCAACATTTCTTTTTCCACTGATTTCAATTTGCATGCAAGGATACTAAGTTTCATCTCTGGCTGTGCTACAGGGCTATAGTTTATTCACAGCAGGAAAGATAGCAAATATAAACAGCAAACTAATGGGCTGAACTGCTATCTAGCTGGAGCTAAAGCACAGCTAAGTAAGGTTGATGTTACACTACAGTAGCTGCAACAAACAAGTCAATGTGTCCTTCAGATTATAGCTTATTTGGGCCATGTGAACATAGAATTTGAACTTCAAGTGTGCATTTTAAAAATGCGTCTGAGAGAATTTATCATTCTTTCTAACGTATGTACAGAAATGCTGTTTCAAATTAAAATTGCTAGCAGCCACTTCAAAATACGAAAACGGCAATGCTGGCATCCAGCTATGGGCTTGTCCCCCAGACTCCTTCAGTGCCAGTGGAGAGACAGAGAAAATTTTTGGGTGCCACTCACTTGGCACAGTTCAGACGTCTACTCAGAGGCAGGGGCGATGGCACCTGGAAGGACCTGTTTCTCTCCATTGACTACAAAAGGAGTGTGTGCCAAACTCAGATGTAGATGTCTACATTTCTGACTGTAAAATTGGGGAGATAGTAACTCGCATAAATATAACAAAGTGACTTCTTAACCAAAACTAACTCTTATGCTGTCCACAGACATCCTCCTGTCAGGCCAATTATTTTGTGCTTACTACTTTTCTTGGGGAATGCCTGTCGGATTTGGGTATCCTTTGCTGGCTACAATTGCTTTTAACTTGAATTGATCTGACAGTATATTCGATATTATCTTCAGAGCATTTCCACAATGAATACAAGATTCCACAAACAAACAGATGCCCTTGCATGGGGAAAGATGGGCTTTTTTCTTCTTATTCTTTTGTGGATAACAGAAATAGTATTAACCAGCATGATGTGAATTATCACAACTTTTACATCACAGAGGATGACTGCACATTCGTCAACAGGGTGGCCCTTACCATCGAAACATTCACATAGTTTCTTGAGTAGCCTCTGTACTGAGAACATAATGGCTGCTTCACCTGAACGTGAAGACGTCTGCCGCCCAGTATTTTGATGACAGCGATGGAGAGAAATATGCTCCTCTTTCAAACTTACATAAAATTTTCTACTGATGTCATAATGGTAAAATATCTGGGAAAAAATATAACAACAAAACCTTTTCGTTACTGATATGCCAACTTTATTCATTCCTGCATGCAAAAGCTGAATTATTTATTTGCATGAGATAATATATTCTATAAGGTTGCAGCAAATACTTAGGGATATCTTCGGATAAATTTTTACTTGATCAGGTAGGTATAGGACTAAATTTTTTTTCTCCAGATATATAGCCTATTGTTAACTACAGTCTAAAAGTGCTTCTACAAGCTTTGAACTGGAGTTACTGAATTATTTTTAGCGATGAAAAATTGCCAGGTTTGAGTTGCCTTAGTTGTTAAAATGACATTTTATGAGTGAGATAGCCATCTAACTATTGATAAGCCTGGGCATCTTGTTACCTCCTGTGAGCTGTCATGACAGCTACGTATTTTGTATTTCTGCTGCTGCTAAAAGAGTGAACAGAATTGATCAAATGGGCTGGTAGCAGGAACTGTTCACTGGAAATCTCTGTTCTTTCTGGAGGAAGAGGGAAATACATGAAAATAAATAAGCTGAATTTCAAAAAGCTCTGTCAGAGTCTGCATCCTGAGTTTGAGGATGAAGTTGTCCAAATACCCCAAGAGGTGCATTTCCTCATCCTTTCTGGAAATCAGAAATTAATGGGACTAAAACTCTTCTATTGTCCCTGTTTGTTTTTTGTTTTTTTTTCTTCTGTTGCTCTGAAATTCAGAATGGTCTTCTTCCCATGAGGAGGATCTCTGAGTAGGCACAGGTAAGTGATAGTTGGATAAGAAATTTCTGGAATAAAGTGGATTTGGCCCCAAAATCCAGATCTCACAGAAATGAAATCTCAGTTGTGAAGGATACATAACAGGAAAATCAAAGCAAATATGTACACTAAGTCTTGATTAATCTGATAACAAAGGCAGACCAACGGACACTGCAGTAGACTTCTGCTAGAAATTTTGGCCCTTTCTGACTGACGTTTCTAGATAATTCTGTATTAGGAACAAAATGAATACCTGTACTGTAGTTCAGGTACTGTAGACTTTTAAGCTTGTGCCTGGAGCGTAAGTTTCTGGGGATCTCAAATTCAGACTTTAATTTTCTATGTTGAGGAAACTTGATCACAAGCATAAATGTGGAAGTCCAGTTCAAACAACTATGCTTTACTGCCTGTGCACATTAATTCTCATTTGGAAGCTTGTAGGAAATTCTTTTGGCCAAAAAAAGCCTAAGTTTCAGAGCACCTGTCTAAGAGGCTTTCTGTAGTATCACATCTCTCTCAGCCTCTCATTTCTGGCACATGTCTTGACTCAAACGTGGGGTACGTACAGAAGACTTTGAAGTGTTAAAAGGTTCCTTGATACGGTGCCATAGCAATTTAATTATTTACTCCAGTGCTGCCTCAGCTACACTAAGCTTAAGGAATTAGATGGGATGCAAGATTTTTGCTTTAACTTATAAAAATGCAAACGATCTGGAATTAAATTGCTTAGAAACTTCACTCTCCATCATACAGTGATTAGAAGCACTTGAGCTGCAGTTCTTTCTGATGGCACAGCATCCTGCCTGAGTGATTGCTGGACTGGAAGCTTTTCTACCTCGCCCCCTTTTCCCATCTCCAAAGAATTTAAAGCACCACAAAGTACTTACCTTCCTCCCCACTCTGTTTTCAAGGAGGAAGGGACCTAAGTGTGGATCTGATTTCTGGAAAGTCCTTTCTGTTGCACTTCACATTTTTATCTGTGCGATATCTGCCCAGGACATAAGAAAGATATCCAGGACTGCTTTTGTACAAGAAAATCAACAAACAAATAGCTTTCAGCTATGTCTCCCAGCACATTCCTTGTGAGACTTTGGGACCTTTACTCCACCTTCTTGATCTCTTCTGCTTTTGAAACAGTAATTTGAAAAATCTCCCCTTGCTGATTTTCTGCAGGATCTTCAGAAGATTATAGCAGATGAAGAAACACAAATTTCATCCAAGGTGAGAAACCACCATGATTACAATTCATCGTCATTCAAACACGTAATGGAAAGATTGCCCATTGCATCCCTACGTCTCTTTTTCCCTGAATGCTGTGTGTAGTTTTAAACAGAGGAGTCATTAACTTTGCCTTCCATATAACCAGGCTAGTATATTTTCTCACCAGACTCATCTGGATCATTGGAACTAGCTTCGTTGACATAAGGGACTTGATCTTCCCATAGGTACAGGACATCTCTCCTTGCTTGTTTATCTACTTAAATTATCCTTAAATTTCCAGATCTTATTGACCCTTTCACTACCTTTTACTGTTTCCCCCCACGGAGCTGAAGCTTCTTCTCCTTCCTCATGTCCAGATACATACAGAATTCTGTACCTTCTTTGTTTGCTTTGCCCTAATTTGCTTCACCTGCCCCCCGTTTAATTCTGCTGTGGTGCCAAATTTATCTTCATCTGCTTTTTGCAGAAAATGCTCAGTACCTTGTATGTATATGGTATATGCAGAGACATACCTTTGGAAGTTGTCTGTCTTATTAGCTTGCAAAATCTACAAGATACAAATCTACAAAATCTACAAGGGTAGAGAGTTGCAGAAACATAACTGAGAACAGAGGTTTTGCTACCACATTTGGTCTTGTGATACAGGGTTTTGAGACCGTAAAACATAAACACACCGAAACCATGCTTTGATGTAGTATGCAATGTGCTTGATGAAAACAACTAAAAAAGCTTTCCACTCTATATAGCACTTCATAAATATGCATTTATTTCCTCATCTTTCATCAGTTTTACAGTTTTAACCAGTGCCTCAGTGTTAATATTTGTCAGAAGCATACAATGGAACTTCAGATACTTCTATTCTGTAGTTCTGAAGTTAAAAACAAATCCATGGGCCTTTCCATAAGGAACTGAGCCAAAAAATAATGAAACTGATTTCTTATAACATATTACAGAGTTACATAAGATTTCAACTTACATTTCTATCCTACTCCATGTACTGTATTTACATAGCTAACTAATTTGTTTATTATTTACATTTTTCAAATACTGTATTCATAAATCTTTTTATATTGTACATTCTTGTTTAAATTTTTATTACAGAAATTCTTTAACATGTATTTTAGACACTACAATTCCAATATTTCACATGAGTTCTAGGAAATTACTGCCTGGTTTCACTAGTGATGTGTCAAGATGCCTCCTTCATAAGAAAATACATATTACAAAGGAATTTTATAATATTCAGAATCTGAATAGTAAGTATATGGTAGGTAATAATAACGTTATTTCCTTTTCTATGTAATATTTTGTTTGGAATGACATTTTACCTGAGATGTAGAAATGTTAAATGTAAAGTGTTTTTTTTTTTCATAAAATGAAATATTTTATGTAAATCTTAAAGTATTGAAAATTTGAAATTTTATATAAATGTTGGCCTTCTGTTTACTGAAAACTATTCTTATCTGTATAGATATATAAATAGCATTTATATATCTGATCATATTTTCCAGAAAAGTCTATATCTACATAAATAAGCATTGTTATTATATTAGGAAACTTCCCACTATCCTTAAAAAGCAATGTGCTCAAGTACAATATTCAACTTCTGACACAGACACAATAGTAAATGTGATCTCTAATGGTAATACTTTCTTCCAAGGGAAGTAAGAGGTACCTGTTGAATTTGGAAGACATGGCAGACAACTTATGTGGACCTGATGAAGGAAATTTTATATATCCAGTCCCATAAATGTTATGCAGGAGCATCTGACACAGCAGACAACTTTGGGTCAACTTTCCATGTTACATGTAACTACCTAAATAACATCTTAATAGAAAAAAGTTAATTATAGAAAACCCTTACAACATTGTACATTTAATGCTGTGTGTCTTCTCTTGTTACAATAATATGCATTTCTATTAACAAATGATTGTAGATACTAAGTTTAAAGCAAATGGTCAAAAATTTCAGGTTTCTTTTATTCTGTTATTGGTAGATATTCTGTTAGGCACAATATGACATTCTTTGTAAACATAAAGATAAATTTCGATACATTAGACCATGAACTGAAGTTACTGAAAACAGTATACGGACATTTAAGAAACACAGACCCACTACACACTCTAGGCACAAACACAGCAATCTAGGAGGCCTGAACTTGTATCCATTGCAACTGAAACCCCCAGCTGACACCAGTGGAACAGAAATGCATCCTAGTCACCGAACACTCTTGCTTCTGAATTAATTCATTTTTTCCTTTTCTACCAAAGATTTCACATAATTTTAAAACACAGATCTCATAATCACATGTTGGTAAAAATGTATTTTATTCTATTTACCCTGAAACACGTCAGTGTCAAGGACTAAGGCCCCTAAAACAAGTAATGTAACTAATACATCTAGAAAGCTTTTGTTAAAATATGTATCTACATGTTTTTAAGAACTTGAAAATAATCTTCCAATAACAAGTGATAAGAGAAAACCTCTTGAAGATCTTTTATTTCCCAAACTTAAAAGTGCACTACACTTTCTGTGCAACATTGTGCAACTTGAGAACTGAACTGAGGAATAACAATTCTGAGCTTCCAGTATATTGCTTATTGCAACTCTCACCCTTAATAACCTGTATGTGTAGGGTAGGCACAAATTAATATGTTATTTACATCCAACAGAGCGACATCAGAATTCATATCTGAAAAGATTTCTTGAAAATAAATAGTGCACTTAAATTATGTAAGTTTTAAGAAATTATTCAGTATCCCATGGTTAGATGAAGAAACATTAATTTCATTCTATAAAGTCATAGAGGATTTTTGTTCTGCTAATGATGCAAGAGTGATCTGAGTATATAGTTACTGTTGTTGTTATTGGGAACTATCTTCTCGCTTCCTCTGAATAATCAGAAATTATTTAACAAATAAGCTTTGGAAAGATATATTAATTTTCCTTTTCTAACATGCTAGAAATGGAGAATAAGGCAACAACTGAGATAAAAATATATCTTGCTTTTTAAACCAAGCTTCTTAATATGTTTCTTAAAAGTGAACTTTCATGCTCAAAAATTGAAAGGCCTTGAAAGAAAGGCTTCAATTATTTTGACAAGACCATGTCTTCTATTTCATTCAATATTTTAAAAACACTCCAAAATACATAGAGAGGGATTTATTTCAGTGTTATAGATGAGTCTTCGGCTTTAAGTAACTCCTTTGTATGGCTAAAAAGCTTCTACAGCACCCTGCAAGACTGAGTAATGTTTAGAAAATGCCACCAATTTCCATTGCAACTTCTATATGCTTATATTATTGAAGTATTCTAACCTAATTCCATGGAAAAACAACAGATGGTGTGCGAATATCAGTGTCTTCTGAGTTATAACCAGACCTCAAAACACAGGCCTTGCAGTCTCATACAACTATGAAAAGTTCTTTTTTTCCACTGAAAGTAAATAACTTTTGCTGACCAAAACTGGCTGATAAAGTCATGGCAGGTGACACTGAAGTAACAAGAAAATCATTCCATAAGTAGTTTTAAGTCTTAGGTACATACAAAAATTGCTTGACATAAATCAAACAGACCGCAATGCTCCTAATTAGAGAAGGGAAAAAAAGAAGAAAATTATGTCACAGACTTCTGAACTCATTTTTCATGCTGAGGAAAAAAGTTCACTTTTAAGTTCATTCAATGCTCAATATCTGGCTTTGTCCATTTCTTTGGTATTCTGTTCTCATTCTGCAAATTGTAACAGAATTTTAATGGTAATCTTAATTCAAATGAAAGAGCAATGAGCTGAAAGCACAACCAGAATAACCAATGCCATAATACTGCAGGACACGTTGGCCTTAATGATTTCTGGCTCTTTATATTCATTTCTTGTAATGATTGGGGGCATCCGCAAATGCAAACTTCAGTCTGTAGGCCTCTGCTAGGAGTACACTAATTTCTTCATTTCCCCAGTGTACTGTGGGCAAATTTTGTAAAAATATCAGCAATTCCTAGATGGAGAGAGAAAAAAAAAATTTTTCAAATACCGGTGTAATAGCAATGTATGACTCATACAATGATTATTTATAAACAATCACTTTTGTAGCACCTCAGTATCCTAAACAAACCTGAGATCCCATTAGGTTTAGTGATTTTCCTGTAACTTTTATAGAAATACTTGCTATTCAATCTTGCAGTTCAGAAACCAGCTATTAATTGTAGCTGAACTATGATTATATTTGAGTGTTCAGAAACATAAAATAACTCACTTGCTCTGTATATACCATGAGTGAAAGAATGCATTACTGCCCAAATGAAGGGTGGGTAAATTCTATGTACCTGCACTTGCCCGTGTTTGATTATACCACTACTGGTGCCCCCGAAGATGGACGGAGACTCCTTGCTGTACTCAGACAAAAACTCACATGCAATATATTAGAATCATTTCATTAGAGTTCTACGAGGTAAGTGTTAGCATATCCACTGTATAGCTAGTAATCAAGATACAGTGCTCATGGGTTTTGGAGTCACTAGAAACTTCTAGAAATTTAATTCTGAGTTCTGTAAGTCCAAAATGGTTTAACACAGGACCCAGTCTTCTTTTCGATTTGCCATATTTCGTACATTATTTTAGCACCTGGATACATCTTACACACTTGCCAATTCCAAACAACCTCTAGAAGTTTTCACATATCAGTTTGCAGATAGTTCTTTAAAAATTCCACATGTATCTTATCTTCTAGATTTAAGAACTTCAACCTACTTTCAGTTTGTAACATCTGTTGCCCAGATCATTTCAATATCCCTATGCTAGGTATGAACAAGAGGAATACCTACACTTCCTCTTTAACGTGCTGTTGTGGTTTAACCTGACAGGCAG
>NW_009230583.1:0-253 GCF_000690835.1 Fulmarus glacialis
CGAACAGGTGGTTGGATAATTAAGCGTGCTTTATGCACACAACACTGTTTTGCTCAGTGTAATTGCGGATTCCGTATAAATAATTCACAGGGAATTATTATACTGAGGACATCACCCGCCTCCTCATAATTCGCTTAACTGAAATAGGCTCTTTCATCACTAGCCGCGGTTTGCTTTAAGACCATGTACACACCATCCCTTACAGCTGACTTCGGTGGAGATTACTGTAAATTTAATTAAGTTATGCACATTG
>NW_009230584.1:0-7901 GCF_000690835.1 Fulmarus glacialis
CAGCGTACCCTCCTCCAGACCTTGCATTTCAGGAGGGGAGGCTGCACGTAATCGTGGGCCCTGCAAGCAGAGCAAAGAAAGTGCATAAATAATCTTATTTGTTACGCATTATTAAAAATTCAGAAAGATTTTAAATTCAAGTGATAATCTGATCATCCTGAGGGATAGGTTTATATTTAATAGTCAGGTGTTTTACCTATTCATTTATGGTGGAAAATATTATAATGAAGTAATAAACCTTAGCACAGAAATGTTAATCATATGTGGTCTGCAAACCCCTTGAAATCACAGACCCCTTCTGCTGTCCCAAGCTGTCTTTATTGGTAACCTCATGATTTAAGATAATTTAGGTTTTGGGACTATGCCCGTAGACCTCAGGGCACAGTTGTTAATAATGGGAAGCTTATTTGACTGCATTATTTTCTCCTACTGCATTTCTTATCTGGTCCGTTGTTAAGTTTTTATAATATCATGTGCTATTTCTTTGTTTCCCATTTTAGAAGAAGGCAGAAAAAAATAATGAAAACTGTGGAGGCTATCGCAAATCTGATATAAAAGGGTGGAGGAATTACAGATAAATGAAAAGTTGTAGAGGGGTTCTTGGGCAACTTTAAAAACGCATATTGTATTTTCATTTTAATACAAAGGGGGTTTTTGGCTACTCTATGATGCTGAAAAATGAGACGTCTTCGGCGCTCCATCTCTCTCCTCAGCTAAGAACCGTCTCCTTCCAGTTTTTGCATACAAACCTCACCAAATTCAAGCAATAGCAACAGACAGGTGTCTAGCCGTTCTCCTCTGTTATTCAAAAATGAGTGAACTTATTAAAAGTGTCTCTCCCAAGTCTCACTCCCAATTTACAGAGTAAGACACTACGGCATCACCCACACACTGCAGCAGGGCTGTGCAAACTCACAGTAAAACCTGCACTGAGCTGCACCAGAACAGCATCTTCTGCTGTAGTGATGAGCGCTAAATATCAGACCTCGCTAAATCCCATCATTTGGAAGTGATCAGTGGAGCCGTATTCTGTATTCACGGCGAGGGCTTTATCTCACTAAGAGAGCTGTGATGTCACCACATTAAGCTAAAATAACCACTGAACATGAGAACAAGAGGGATGGGGTGGGGGGAGGCTTGAGGGGGGGGGAGAGGGAGAGAGAGGGAAATAGCAGGCATATTACAAGTCCTGCATGTGGATCACACAGCCAGATTGTGAGCAATCCCTGCGCTCAAAGTATCTTCTTTGAGGGAGAGAGAGGGAGCCAGAAGCCAGTCTTCAGTCCCTACCACGAGAGCTCTCGTGCAGACACTCGGCCAGGGTGTCAGAGGGCGTGAGTGCATTTTTCATTTCTTAGCCTTTGTGTGGTCTGCCAAATAAATAGGATTCTGTCTGTATTTACATGTATTTGACTAACTGTGCTGTGTATTTTTTATCCTGTATGTGAGCAGGCATTAACACGTAAACTCACACGCACTTAAATAGATGTAACGTAAATACTCCTCTAATACACGGGGGACACATTAAAAATAGCATGAGAGTCAGCTTTTCACATGAACTGTGATATTTCTACCCTTCCTAAATGTACAGGAACTGGATGTTACTGGGAGGGAAGGACTGGAACGGGAGGGGAGGAATCTTTCTTTTCTGGCATCTCTAATTCATGTTGGCCTTTGCTTCGTGTCACGCCAGAGAATATTGCTTGTGGTGATGATGATGAAAAGCCACCATTCAAACGGCGATCCCACCTTTGCTTGCAGAGGTTTGCAGAGAATGCATTTGCAGATCTTCAGTATGCAGGCACCTGATAAATTAATCCAAACCAATTCTGATGCATTCAGATACAGAAATATCGTGTGTGCGTGGAATTGCTCAGAGCGTGTGTGAGCTCTGCCTGTTTGCAGTGTGTGTTGCGACTGTACAGCAAGCCTGTGGTCTCTGCATTGCATCTGTGGATCACGTATGTGCACCCACACGTAGTACGCACGTTACTTAGTAGATGTAAGTCTTTAAAATAGTGCAAACTGCTCTGCCTTCACCACAACTCGTTCTAGATCCAAGCTGATCTCAGTGTTTGAGGAGAGAAATTGTAAAAGAATAGGACTAGATCTGGCAGCGATGTTTCAGCAGACAGAAGAAATTGCCTTGCAGCCTTACTTAAGGATTGGGTGGCAGAGAGGGAAAAATTAAGTATCCTGGGAAATGTGGCCTCCCTGAGGATGGTAGAAATTGTCCCAGAAAATAAAGCAATGGTGAAAGTCTTTGGTTAGGAGAAAGAACAAGAGGCAAGAAGAGTCAGACTTCCCCCAATAGCCTGCCATAAGTAAAAGGACGCCTGTCCTGTGGTTACCAGAGGTCTGTCCAGTTGCCTGAGACTAATCCCTGCGACAGAAGTCTCTTTTCCACCCCCTCAATATTCACACATGCACCTACCTAAAACAAACAGGATTTAACCCCAGTTCTTTCCACTAGATTTCCAAGGCGGTGCAATTTATGGACATGAAAGGGAGTCTTCCTAGGAAAGGCCAAAAATGCAGTAATTTCAAAATAGAGAAGTATCGAACAGTGTTAACCAGCTCAAAGGAATAGAAACTCGTATCATAAAAAGGGTTTAGGGCTAATGTAGCATTCATACATGATATACATTTTCACAGGGACGGTAACCATAAAGATACAGGACTGGAGAATGAGATGATGGAAAAGTTTTCATGTTTCTGGGTAAACCAAAATTATTTAAAGGAAATACCAAGAATTTTAAAAAGAAAATTCCTAGTGGTCACTTTTTGGGGAAGAGAGAAACACCATGGTGTGCCTTCGTACCTGCCAAAATCGCGGTTAAATCAGTAAAGGCTGCCCTGCCTGGTGGGCAATATGTATTTTGGCTGCTGTTTGTGCGTGCAAAGGGATCTCGGTTGCCATGTGGAGAGTGTGCGTGTGTGTGCGCGGGCGCGTGTGTGCGCACACACCTCTGCGTGAGGCAGCCGTTGCACGGGAGGTACTGGAGCTGCTGGAGCTGCTGCCCTGGAGATACACGGTCACCTGCGCTCACAAAACCAGCCAGAGCTGTCTGGGTTCCGTGGTGAAGGGCTGGTGTTTGCACGCCCTTGGTGCAGCACGTGCTCGGCTTTCACGGAGGAATATGGGTCCTGAGTGGGGCTGGCGATCATCAGTGTTGCTAAGAAGTATCTCGCTTGGCCAAGTTTCGTGTCATTAGTAGCCACATCATTTTTTTGCATGTATTAACTGCTGAAGTGACTTTTGAAAGATTTAGCGTAGGAAAGCAGAAAAGCCCAGCCTGTTTACGTGGTGCATCTCGCTCCTCATGGCAGTGCCTGTGTCTCCCTTTACTGTGCAGCATCAAACAAGGTCAGTGATTCTGCTTCTGCCGCTGCCGCCTTTTATTGCCTGTGTTATCGAGGACACCTGTAAAAGCTCCCGCTTTTGATATCGTGACCTATGGCGTTGCTCGTGTGCTGCCTTGTGGTTTAGAGTTTTAAAGAAACAGAGAGGGAAAGGGAGAGAGGGCGTTTGCCTCAGGTGATGAACAGCAGTGGAGAGCCAGAGGCCGCAGGAGTGGAGGAAGGGGGGGAGTGGGAAACGTTCAGAGTTTTTAGTTTTGTAATAAAATGGGTTTATCGATAGTTATTATTTATTCCTGACATTTATTCTATATAATTATTATGCATGATAGATTATATATTTTATTTATTTATCGCTATATAGTAGTAATTATTTATAGTTAAAATAGACCCTTTAACCGAGACCTGTCTGTGCATACCCAGGTACAGGTGGTGACAGCATACACATTTCTGAAGATGGGTGCACACTTCTTTGCTGTTATGCAGGCTTGCCATAAGTACTCCTATTTAGCTCTTTGGACATATTTCCCTCCCCCTCGGCCCCTGTGTACCTGCTTATGTACGTGTGTTTATCTCTCCTGATATTACACTGTCTCAATGATATTCACCTACAATAATATTGGCTGGTTTTCACCTTTGTTCCTCCTCTTGTTTCAGAGGTGCCCTAAGAACCGAGCTCCTGTTTAGCCTCCCACATCCCCTAATGCCACGTGTCTTCCTAAAATTATACGCCTGTTTGTCTGCCTGCTTTTGAATCTGTAGCCTGTTTGCAGATGCTGGTGTTGTGCTATACAATCATGCCGTGGCTGGGGCAGCTGCTCTGGGCCAAGGGTAAATTTGTTTTGATTTTGACAGGTAATCTGGGAAGCTAGAGAGACTCTCACTTAACTGTGTTGCGTGTGGATTGGCAGCACGAGTATTATGATGAGGCAACCTGGAAAATACTCCCTGTAGCCTGCAAGCAGCCTAGGCTCGTATCAGTGAAGAGAATTAGCACGGAAGAATATAAGTGTAATGATGGCACAGAATTCTTTGTTGGTGAGAACGTACTACTAGGGCCGTTGTAACCTACTCCCCACTGCCGACAAACCTTCCTTTTGTGCTAAATTTTTAAATTTCTTGTTAATGTTTTTTTTCAGAAGGAAGAAGAAAATCGGTCTGAACTATGTTGCTAGAAAATAAGTTGAAACTTTGGTTTGGACTCAAAAATAAATTATTTCCAAGTCTAATTAACATCCCAGACACTAGTATTCAGCTGTTTGGCTAAATTCCATGTTCCAGTTTTTGGTGCTTTTCTGTTTGTGTCTAACAGACATTCTGGGGGAATTCTAAAATTGTCTTGGAACCCTTGATGGTAGATTATAAGAAGCAGGTAATGGACAAAAAGTTTGCAGTTAGGGCAAAGAGCTTTGCTTTTTTCCTGCTGTCCTTTTTAGTCTTTGTAGTGAGAATAAAGGAAAGCTAATGAGTGTAATTATGCCAGTGACACCCTAAAAAAGCTGGTGCTCAGGTTTAACTTTCACTCTTCTTTACGATTACTTTTTGTCGTAATGTACTGAAAATAGAAAATGGGGGTTCTGAAAAAATTAGCCAGTCAAATTACAGAGGGTTAATAAGGGTTGTTAATTGCCAGTGATTAGTTCAGAGCACACTCACCTGTGTCTGTAGCTGTGCGGGCTGGCTGCTCTCCCACAGCAGGCAGAGCTTCCAGCTCAGCGACAAGAACCTGCCGGCACAATGAGCGGAGCCAGAAAGGTGCCTCTGCCTCAGGAATGATGTGAGTAGTCTGCTGGATGAAGATCTTGTCTGATGGCGGGGGAGGGGGCAGCCACTCCAGTCTGGAGCGTGTAGGTGGGTGTCAGAGAGATTCGAGCTGCTAACAGCGCCTGGACCACTTCAGCTGCGTACTCTTTGCGGTCCCGAGCTCTGATGTAAAGTAGATGAGTGGTTTGCATCACCAAAAATTTGGCTGTGACTGAGAAGAAGATGCTGTCTAGTAAACATTGTAAGGTAAAATACAGGAGGGTGTTGTGGTTTCTAGTGCTTCACCTGAGCAGCTGGAAGGCATCACAATATTGTGGGCTGAACAAACAGTTGCATATCAAGAACACTTGAATGTAATTTTGCACAACTGTTGAGGTGACTTTGTTTAGGTCATTTGAAGCTGTGAGTACCGAGAATCTTGGAAAACTAGGTCCTTCTTGCTCAGGCAGATCCTGAGTACATTGCCTTCGTTCAAAGTACTTTTATACTAACTCATAAACATCAGACAGACCTGTTACCACACCTGAATATGGTGAAAGTGAAGCAGTTGTCCCTCTCTCTGTTTGAACAGATAAACCAAGCGTAGTTTAATGCTGTAGTCTCGAGTGAGCAGACTGATTTGTAGGGTTTTGTGGGGAAATCTGAGATTGAGGTGGTGTCCAAAGACATTTTCTCCAAATAATAAGTATAGATAGTCCTGAGCTGCATCTTTGCTGACAGTGCATCTCTCTTGGTGTAATAGCATCAAATCAGTTCACCATGGCACAGCAGGCTTGATATCCCCAGACCAATCGAGACCGGTGCGTACAGTGCTGTGTGTCGTGGGTGCATTAATCAGAGGGTGGATTACTGCTCTAGAAAGTCTGACCTTCTTGCAGGTCCTCGGGAGCCCAGTTACTGCTCACAAACAAGAGAGGCAGAGGCAGGAGCACTGTAAACATGCAAAAGTACAAGTGCATGGTTGGGGAGCAATGAAACCCTGTGAAATGGTAGATGGGAAAGGAGCTGCCAGGACACCCCACGAGGGAAGCAAAATGGCAGAAATTCATCTAGTTTGCTCTGAGAATAAGCAGGATTATAAAATGTAGCAGGTAACTGAAGAAATGGTATTGGGAGGATTGCAGGCTGTGTGGGTAGCTGTACTATTTACAGCGTTTCCTCGGAGGGGCATCATGGTAGAGCGGTTAGGCCACAGCTGCAGCCGTCAGAGGGGCCTTTCTTAAATATAAAGTTTATATAGCTGGTTAGCTGTGTGGCTTTAATTTATTGTTGTTAGCATTGTTTGTTATTTGCTTATCCTTGCAAGTCAGTTAATCTTCAGTCGGCTATTTCTCCTTCTATAATATGGCATAATATTTGTCTGTCTTTATGGAATGTCTAAAAAACCTAAGAGAAGTGTGATAAATGTTCAGAATGGTTTTATTTCCTTTATTATAGAAAACATGTAAGCACCAAGAAGTGAGGTTGCATAGTACTATAGTACGTTCTTCTTGAATTCTGGATGGCACGCTCCTTCACCAGAGCTTAAGCCACACAGGGTGGGGGGCTCTCCTGCACTTTGGTACTTGCAGCTGGAAGGGTTCATGAGCATTCAACAGCAGAGCTCAGGGAGAGACGGCATTCAGAAAGAGCTTGGTAGCACAGGCAGATGGAGATGATCTAGGGTCTCTCCATGGCCAGCTGTTGTTTTACTAAAAAAAAAAATTCCCCAAAAGGGAATGGCCTGGAGTGCTCAGACTTCCCTGCGTG
The DNA here is from genome assembly GCF_000690835.1 of Fulmarus glacialis. Lineage (NCBI taxonomy): Eukaryota > Metazoa > Chordata > Aves > Procellariiformes > Procellariidae > Fulmarus > Fulmarus glacialis. The sequence continues at coordinate 6,874 of NW_009230584.1, forward strand.
TTTTGGGGATAACAGCTGAGGGCTCGGTTGGGCTGAGAATGAGTGCTTCCCACCCCTGTCTGGTCTGGCACTCTGTGGTGGTCCCAGACCACACAGTCCTACAGGTGACGCACCTGGACACCCCGTGCCGAGAGGTTCCTTCCAGCGGCACTTGGCTGGCAGAGACGCGCTGCGTAGTGAGTTACCAGGCTTTTGGTATTGGGGCGGGTTCTTGCACACCCGCTGGTTGACAGCAGTGTACTGCCTAACGAAGGGCTGTGATAGCTGATGTAATTAGCAGTTGCTCCTGGACTTCTCTGACCCTTTCTGGGAGGATCCCTGAAAGCACAGCTGGCCCAGGCTCAAGGTGCGTGCTCAGGCAGGACTTAACCATCTCTGCAGCTTCCTCTGAGCCACCCCAGATGGCCATCGCAGGGCACACAGAAGACGCTGCGTGCAGCGCTCTGCCACTGGCGCAAGACGTGGGACAGAAGAAAGCTTTTGGGTTGCTCTAGCTGAGCTGGTAAGAGCTATGCCAAGGTGTATTCACCTGAAGGTCACTATTAATGCTGAACATCATGAATGCAGAAAAAATCATTGAACTGAATTGCTTGAAGGGATTCTTATTTGTATTTGGTTACTGTGCCTCAATCTCACGTTTGCACATGTGCTCACCATTCAGAACGCTCTAAAAATGCGTATTGACACTTTCAGCATTTGGTAGAATCACAATATATGGTTATTCCCTCTGTACCCCTTTAGAGAGGCAATGACAAAGAGAGGTGGGTAGACTTCATCTGCTGATGACCTGAACAATTTTTTTGTCATAACTGAATCTCATCTCTAGCACTGTTAGCAGCAGCCGCCCTAGTTTCAGGGTTTGGGGCTTTTTTTGGTTGTCTCTGCTATTTAAAGGCAATAGTCCATTCTGCTGGCTGATCACAAGGAGCCTCCTCTCAGATTGATGAAAGTATCTGAAAATCAACTAAGTTTCATCAATGGGATTTTAAACTTTTTTCTTTGTGGAGAGGCAAGAGCTGTGGTCAGGA
>NW_009230584.1:7931-29996 GCF_000690835.1 Fulmarus glacialis
TTATATTTGCAAAACGTGTATGAAGGATTTTTTTTTTTTTTTTTTTTTTTTGACAGGATTAGATTGCTAAAGGTTTAATGATGGGCCAGTGTATGTTCTAGTGTTTGCTCTAGGTCTCTCTAAGTGCCTGGCACAAGCCTGTAGGCCTTGGGAGTTCGTTGAGTTTTGGTTTGTTTTTTTTTTTATTTGCTCTTGAGATGCAGAATTAATTGTGAATACTCGTCTCTTGTGTGTCCATGTGGTATAAGTCAATGAATTAAGGCAAGGAGGAAGAAAAGCATAAAACAAAGACTCAAGGGAAAATTGGGGCAAGAGCCCAAGTCATTTAAGCCAGGAAAGAAATATCTTTTGTGTATCCAACTTGCGAATTTCTGTAATGAAGCGGCAGTTTACTATTAAGGGAAAGGAGCAGGGTGGTGATTTTGGAGTTTGGGGAGGTGCAGCAGCCATCAGGTTCAAGTTTGGCACCTCCTTGCCAGGCACCGTTTATTTTTCAGCACTTCTGTCTAATTAATATAAGGCCTGCTCAGGCACAGCCGCCCTCATTGGACATGTCACTCGTTAATCATGCGACCCTCCTAGCCTTGGGTAATGACCTTGAAAGAATATATCAGCCCATGATGGCGGGAGTGAGGAATTAAATTGTTTCTCTGAGTGCTTATGGTCATTGCTGACAATTTATATGACACAGCTGCCCTAAGCTGTCCATGCTGGCCATTGTGCCGCAATCATTTTCCCTGCAGGGAAGGGGTGGCTGCCCACGCTGCCCACGCTGCCGCCCCTCCTGGTTTGGTTGTGGGGCTGCTCCTTTGTGTGAGGAGGAGGGCTCTGCAACCTGGGAATCCCGACTAAGGGTACCGAGACCGAAAATCCTGGGAGGGCTTTGCTGAAGCCTTTCTCTCCGGGTGCATGTGACGCTGCTGTAATGTTGGGAATGACGTTAGTTTGATAGTTGCAAATATTTTTCAAAACTGAGGAGGCTGAGGAGGGTCCCCAAGTCGAAAATCGAGGTCCCTTTCAGGAGGGGCATTCTAAGGTTTGGAATCTGCAACATGGGTAGGACAGTTTGAATAGGGATGATATTTAGGTAAGATTCAGATACAGATGTATCAAATAACGGTAAACATTTACATATGCAAAATTAGGCAGATCCTTTGATTATCTGAACCCATCTGATACTTTGTGTGCATTGATGGAAAATGAAGAAGTAAATTTTAAGATATGTTCATGTAAACATTTATGGGTTAATACCCGTGGTTTTATATTTTTGTATTTTCCTAAATGTTAAATGTACTTGGGAAGGTATTTATTATTTGCAGATAATGAGTAAATGGCTTTCTTAGTTGTTACATATTGGTATCTGCTTTTAGGCTGATGAAATAATTTGTTACAGTTATTCAATCATATTATTTATAGAAAACATGTAGCTGAGGATCTAAACATCAGATTGTTCTGCTATTGCCATATGGATTGCTTTTATCTAAATATAAACAGTTGATAATTATCGCTAGAACTATTGGCTAAAATCACAAAATAGACCAAGAACAAATAACAATCTCATTCTTCATTAACATTTTAAAAATGAAATAGATGTACTTGTTTATGCCTTCAGTAAATTTGGCTCTGTTTTTACAGAACTGTAAATGAACCGGAACATTTGTTTTGTATAATCTATAAAATATTTTATATGCATATTTGTATTCGTGATCTCAATCTGCTGTATTTTGAGAATGCTAGTGTGAGATTATGCATGACTGTGTGTGTCTGCATGTGAAGGGCGGCTGCGTGGGATCGCCGGAGCGTGCGCACGTGGAGAGGGCTCTGGCTCTCCCCCGAGCTCCCCTGGCCCTCGTGGTCCGGCATGTGCTCGTGTCTGTCTGAACCGGCTGCAGGCGTCGGGAAATTCTTAGTGCATTTCTTGGTGTGAACTGGGGCAATTGCAAGGGGCGTTTGTCTTCTGTGCGGAATTCCTCGTGCGGGCTGCTACAGAAACGTCTCTTTCTTCGTGCCAGTCCCTGCCCTGTGCTGGAGGCAGGGCTTCCCCGGCCTCCAAATGGCGGTCACATCACTGTCATCGTTTTTCGCAGTTTCAGCTGTGTGCGTTTTCTTTACTTTATGGAATATCTTTTTCTTTTTTCTTTTTTGTTTACATATAGTACCAAGGGGGACAAGCAAGGCTGTTGCTTGTTAAACGCTACTCTTGTCAGACCACCTTTTTTTTTGGTTTTTTTTTTTTTTAAATTGTTGGCGTACCCAAAAACATTGGTAGAGTCAAGATGCACAATTTTCCTGTTAAGTAGCTGATTTGTACTGCTGCATCAGACTTACCCAAATGTTTCATCGTTTGAGTTTAATTGTCATTTGAGCTGGTCTACTGGATACCACGTATACCGCTCTGTAAGGAGCTGTTACAAAGCGCATTTATTAATGTATTAATTGCTTCCATCTCAAATTCCTTTAAAATGCTTGGCTTTTTCATTGGGTCTAGTGACTTATTATTCCTTTATTTTTCAATTTGTTCCAATCTATCTTCTCTAGCACCTCAGTATGTTGATAGGTCACAGCAAAGGATGTGCAGTTGTCACCTCGGTATTCTGCATATTTTGAATACCTCGGGGAAAATAACACAAGTCAGCAGCAGCTGCATAAAACTTACCTGTAAAATAAAGACAAAAACAGGCAACAAAGCAAAAGCGGACATGTTGACTGGGAGAAAATACTCTCTTCATATGGAAATCTCCTTTTTAATATGTGGTTAAAGCAGAGAATGAGGAACTTTAGATTCCCTTTTTAGTCATGCCAATGATTTACTGCATGGAAAGGGACAGATTAATTTGTGGTATTATTCCCATTTCTGGATATAAGCTTAGAGTTAAAAAAAGATAAAGTTTAATATCAGCATTATAATTATTATCGACACGTTTTTGTTTTGGCTGTGTTTTTCCCTTCCCGAAATCTTAAGAGGTTCCTTGCAAATCTCCTGTCTCAGACCCGTCCCAGGTGAGACCCGGGTGCCGGCGGTGGACGAGGGCTGCAGATGCGGACTTACTCGGATGTTTATTACGCATTATGATACACTCTGTAACAATACGGTCATGTTCTCTTTCCAGCTCAGCAATGTTTGTTCTCTATCGCCTTAGATACGAATATTGTCTTTTAGGGCGAGTATGTTGTGTGTGTACCCAGCAAACAGGGTGCGTAGCACACTTAGGGAAGGCAGAGACCTGCAGGTCATGTATACAGAATTTACAAAGAAAGAATACTTCCTGATGCACAGATCAAGACTTCAGCTAGGTTTCCTCTGAGCACTAATTCTAGTTTGAAGGTGAAGAGGAAGTTGGTGGGAATTGTTTTAATTTCCCACAGGAGGCACGCAGTCCGGACATGGTGTCGCAGGTCCGCGGTGAGGTCAGCTCCGCGCGCGTGGTCGGCCCGTGGGCCGGCGCTGCTGGGACTCGCCCTGGACGACAGGCTGGCACCTCATCCGCGTCACCCTTGCAGGGTTTCCGGTCCCTTCTGCCTGCCTTTGGGTGGTGCTGCCCTGGCTGGGAGATGGTCCTTCAGTTCCTTATGGAGGAGAGCCCTGAACACCCCCTCAGCTCAGGCACCCAGCAAGACATTGCCATTCCTTATTCAAATCCCTTTTTTAATCGGCTGAAGGGAGAGCGAGCACACTGCAGCCCCCGTTCCCCATGCTGCGCTCGCCATGGTGACGTCAGCCTTCTCGTGCGGCAAGGGTATTTTAAATTTGTTATCTTGATGATATCAGGTGGTTTGGTTGCTGGCACTCCACATTAGCATGGCAGAGCAGCAAATATGTACATATATATTTATATTTAGCATTTTTTTTCTGGTATGTTCAGCTGAAAAGGCTTGGCTTGCTTGATAAATATTTTCCGCTGTCCGGTAACCATGGCAATGGGGTCAGCAGATATAATACTTAATTTAATCTTCCAACTGCCTCAGTGTGCATCACCAGTGTCCCGAATAATAGAAAGCCTTTTGCTTCTCCCTCCTTCCCTCCCCTCCCTCCCTCTCTTTCTCCCTCTCATTCTCTTGCTTCATATATTATTATCTTTGCCAGTGGCTCCCTCATATGACCCAAAAGGAATAAACAGAGGTGGTTTTATTTTTTCATTCGATGTATGTAGCTTAAAAAAAAAAAAAAAAAAAAAAAAAAAGCAGCTAATAAGAGCATCCTTCCCAGCCAGCCAGACTCCCCCACCACCTACCAGTTCGTCCCCCCTCCCCACCGCGCTCCGGCAGCCAATCTCCACCGCGTGACGGGGACGTGGGAAGACTCGGAGCGCGCGGCACCGGCGCGGCCGTGAGATGCTCTCCAGCCACAAGTTGCCCCCCAGCCACATGCGCCTGAGCGGATTTTCCTCCTGCCGCAAACCCCAGGCGATTGGCCAGCGGGGCTGGATGGCCTGTTTTGCTCTCCAGGTGGGTTAAGTGCATTGTTTTGTCTTCGTTTGGCCCAGTTCCCCTGCTTAGTTATTTAATTTTGTGCTTTCAGCTTGATTTTTGTTTTTTGAATTTTATTTTTTCTTTAAATCATAGCTGCCTTTTTTCACAACAAACACCTTCACTTTTGGGTTGGTTTTGGGGAAGGAGATGACCTGTACACATGCTCCCAGACAGACTTAGTAATAATATTTTAAAAAAAAAAAAAAAAAGGCATCTTCTTACTCAAAGACTTTTTTGAATTGTCCTGTGACTAACGGGACTAACCTGGTGCAGGTCTCCTCTTCCCAGCTGCCCCAGTGTCCACATCTCTAGTGAAGAGACAGGAACGTTATCGGGGATTAGAGAGACATTATTCCAGAGGTGGAAAGGACATCAGGAGGAAGAGACCCTTGAAATCTCCATAACCAAAGTTCTTCCTGGGTTTTTTTTTTTGTTGTTTGTTTGTCAGTTTACATTTTAACCCATCCCTGAATTTAAATGAAGAATACTTATGCTTTTTTTTTCCTCTCTTCTAATGAGGTATTCAGGAGACAGAATGATTTTGGCCACAGAATGGGTAAATGAGTGAATTTTTCTTTTCCCAAATCTGGGAGAATGAGTTTGTGTGTTTGTTCCTTGCCTCCAACACCGTTTCTTCAGGCAGAAGGACAGAGAGGCCATCAAGGTCTCAACAGAGTTTCTGCTCTGATCTTGGTCACTGTCCTTTGTCAAAGCATGTCAGACACCTTGTTTTGACTCGGTTCTTGCCCAGGTATTGAGTGATGGCTGGAAGGGCTAAAATTCTGAAGGAACTGAAATTCATCCCATCAGCCCAGATCTGAGCCACTGATTTGTCAAAATATTTGGTGCCAGGCAGTAATTACTGTGAGGACATTAAATTCCTTCCCATTTCTGAAGCATGCCCATCACTTTTCTTTAAGCACAGTATCATGACCATGGTAAAAACACACTGCTGTAAGCAGAAGTAAACCTGTCAGTAGCGAAACCCAAGAATTTCACTAAGAAATGGCCCAAATTGATTCAGTTGCCTATATACATTTAAAAAAAAAAAAAAATTGATCAGTCCTCTCTCATACTTATCTAAAGTACTAAACTATTTTGTTGGGTAGCACGTTTCCCTTAACTTTTGTGTATAGCGTGTTTTATTGTTCCTCTTCAGGATAACCTTCAGTCATTTCATCTCTTGAAATAAATCCTGCCCATGTTTTTGAAAGGATAGAAGGCCTGAATGAGGAAAACGGATATAGAGGGAATGGGGAGGCAGGATGGTGTGCGGCACCCTAAGACTGATGCCCCCCGGGGAGCAGGGAAGTCCGGCTCTCGGGGTCTGCTCCTGGGGCACCACAGGCAAACGGAGTGGCTAGGCACGCTACCACGGGCTTGATCACTTGTATTCACAAATGCATGCGTTTGGATTGCAGTTCTGGGCAAATAGTAAAAATTGCATTTGGCTGTGCCTGAGACTACACACGTTTTCAAGAATTCAGACCGGAAAACTTAGGAAGCATTCAGAGCCGTGCACTTGGAGCACGATATTTGCAGGTGCTTCTTTTGGCTCAGGAATAAAAGAGCTTTTCTGTTCTGTGGCTGCGTGTCCTGGAGCTCTGTTTGACTCGCACGCCGGTGAGGATCTGCTGCATAACTCGCCCCTTTGGGCAGGGAGAGATAGCAGGGTTTTCTTGGACCCAGAGAGTCTTTGAGTTAGGTCAGTGTTTCATCATGATGGACTCTAGGCTTGATGGAATAAATATATATTAATTTTTGAAGTAACTACATCTCTATTTCCTTTGTTCCAGAATATCCCATATATCCCACTTTTGCTTCCATCTTTTGTCTTTTTTAAACTGCATATGTGTCATTAGCAGAAATACAGATGTCTGCATAGTCTTCATGAAGATAATTATTGAGATGGGTCTTTAGATTTGATTTCACATATTTTGAATATTATAGTTCAATGATTTGTCTCCTTTTAATATATATTTAAAGTGTTTTATAAAGTAGCTTTTTGTCCCATAAATCTACTACATAACCTCCCATAAATCCAACTCAGATAAAAAATTAAAATTTGAAATTTTTTATTTTAAAATGTCTCTAAAACAAATTAATATTTTTTGATTCTAAAAAGTCCTCAATCTTAATGTTATTTCTCAGGGACATCAGTAATGGAGAGAAAATACCACATATGTTGGTAATACAGGCTTTCTGCCTTTACTGGTCAAAAATTCAGCTCTCGGCACCGTGACAGAGACTTGACTGTAAAATCTCACTGGTGTGAAGCTCACTCTGCCAGCCTTGCACCCTGAACAAGCTTGCACGTTAAATGCATTTTACCACATGCCCTTGTATCTAATCACGTGGCTATCACTATCGCATACCCTACAAGTGTATAAATATAAGAGCTCTCACTCTCATTCATATTTATGCTATAGCATTAAAATATTGCATGCACTAATCTCTGAAAATATAGGAGAAAAATGTGGAAAATAAATAAGCATTCTTTCAGATTTACAGGATTCCTGCCAATCATTTGCTATTTGATCTAAAAAACCAACAAAAATGAATATAAAAATAAAAGCTAACCCCAAAAGCAATAACAAACATAATGCATACTATGTGTTACAATGCCTGCAAAAAACTACTGATAGTTTTTAAAATGCATTTACCATAAACAAATACTCTCACTACCTTCTCTTGAATAAACATCTCTCTTCTTCTCTCCCCTTTCTCTTCTATGGTCCTTCCTTACAGTCTAGTCTTATTATGTCTGACTTGCTCTCCCACTGAAATCGATGGGAGTTTCAAAAGAAACAAGTCAGTAAACTGTTTATGGAAGGGACTTTTTCTCGTATGTGCTTTTGAGGTGCTAAGCCCACCCACCCAAGGGCTTGCTCTGCGTGGGGGTGGATGTAGGGCTGGGTGTCAGCGCTACTCCTGATGGAGTTTGAAAGCAACAGCGAAAATTTAGTGGAAGGTGGCGTTTAACGATGTTCTTACGATATGTATACTGAAGCTTTAAAATTAAAAATTCAAATTATAAACAAATGTCTTCCTATTTAAGGAAAACTATTGAATAAATAAATAATTGTTCTAGCCTTCCTTTTCCCCACAAAATAACTTATTCTTCTGCCTGCAATTGTTGGGCAGGATCTCTCTGTTAGTAAGGGAAAATGAAATTGTAGTTTGAAAATCCCTTGAACGATGCTGCTAAAACCTTCTTTGCCTTCTGTGGAAGAACGGAGGTTGCAGAGATTTGATAGATTTGGGAATCTTTCTTTGCTACAGTTTTGCAACTCAAGTTTGGGGGTTTTTCTGCTGCTTTTTAGTGTTCATTTGAGATCATCAGGCCTTAGATGGTAGGAATAAGGGTCTAGAAAAGCATCTTCATTACTGGCAGCAGCTTGAGAACTTGCAGTACCTGAGCTTGTTGCATGGCTCGAGCAGAGGAGGGATTTGCGTGCTCCAGCTGCCGGCGCATGCCACCTTCCCAAGGGGTGGATGCCCTTCAACGGCAGTGCTGGGAATTATTTATCTGGAGAAGAGCTGGCCCATAGGGTTTGTGCTCTGCTCTTTTTCTTCGTAAAGTCATGGAAAACAGGGTTGAAGGAGACCTTGGGAGATCATTTATTCCATATTTTTGTCTGACATAGGATCTGTTCTATCAAAGCTATCTCTTGGTATAGATATAGCACTTTCTTGTAGTAAATAGCAACAATTTTTGCAAAGTTGAAGTTTGCTGACAGTTCACAGATTTTACACTTCAGGCAGTGTATTTAAATGCTGAAGTGTAAATCAGCGCATAGCTGGTGTGGAAGTAGTGGATTTTTTACTCTGTTTGAAGCAGAGCGCAGAAGCAGTGACGTGCCCAAGGGCACGGAGCAAGTCCGCGGAGTCCATCTTTTCTCTGCGCAGCATCGGGGACAGAAGCCAAGTCGCCCTTGTGGACACTTTACCATTGCAGATAAGGTCAGGATGCAACAGATCTTCCCCAGGAAAGGCTGTGCCAAGGGATACTCCCTCTCTACAACCCTAGCAAATTTGGGATAATAATCCCAAATAACAGCTTAATCTCCAAAATCACTGATGATTTCTCAAATTCTTGGCTGTGCTGGAGGCAAATGACGCAGTAGTGGCACCTCCACTTTTATGAAGATTGTCATTCGTTCTCAGATGTATTTTTACAGGGGAGGATTGTGGTCCTAAATCAAACTAACAGACTACATGCTGTAACGTGCTCTTGTGCATTGCCCACGTGTGTTTTTAGTTCGTGATTCCTCTCCTGTTTGCTTACGCTTCTACATACACTTCACCCATATGGATTGCTCCCCCCGCCCCACTCTCCTCATCTGTGTGTTCCACCGGGGTATCACTTCATCACTGCACACGCGTGCCGTCTGACAGTGACAAACCAGGGATGGTCTCGCCTCGCCCCAGCTTCCGTCTGACTGTATAGATCCTTTATTCTGTTGGTATCCCGTCCCTAGCCACGTACAGGTTTCGACGTTGCTCACTTTCCCACAGGCATAGCGTACACATGTATGTGTGTTCACAATCCACATACAGACTTTATTCATCCATCACTATGAACTTGGTACAGTGAATTACTCAGTCGTATTAGTTAACTTTAGGTCTTTAAGCCGTGGTGCAATCTGTGGTCTGTTCCCTCATTACCTACTTTCTACCCAAAGGCAGCTCAGAAAGGCCCTCGGGGGGGTCTGGCTTAGCGGAGCTTGGGTACTGCAGATTCATGCCACGCTCTCCTCTGCGGGCAGCAACAAGTAGCCAGCTATGCCAGGTAATAAGGTCAGCAACAACGGGATGAAACGTCTAGAGCAATGGTGCTTTTATTTTCTGGTTAGTGTGCGGATAGAGGCTGTGAGTGTAGACCCCTTGTTCCAGCTTGTCTGTCGTCTGAGTGCAGCGCTGTACCTTGACATTTACCGGTTGCAGGAGTTGCATAAATCAGTGACGTGTGCTTGCTGCCTGATGGTCTGCAAATCCTCAGCTAATGTAACATCATGTTTGGGAATTTTCCAAAAGTTTTATTCTAAATTCTTGCAGAGGTGGTGAGGAATAATTACAAAACGACCAATTAACAAATGATGACAAATCTAGGAAAGAAAACATTCTTGCAGCGTACTTAGGGAAACAGTATTCAAAAAATGTGTAACCAATTACAAATTGCGTCTTTACTTACGAGTACATTCTGCCTCCATTTGCGCCCCTGCCGTTCAGGATCCTTTCCTAGAAGGTGACGCGTTCTACACATCAGTGTAGATATTCCCTGCCTTTTGCATTCTGGTTCATTAAACCTTTGGCAGTTTTCATGCTCGAGCGATGGGAATTAACGCCCTCGTCTTCTGAAGAATACCTGCTACAAGGGCTCGGCCGTTCTGCCAGCCGAGAAGAAGAGGCTGGTGAGAGGTCCCGTCCAGGGACAAGAGGCATGCCTGTAGGGGCTGGCTGCAGAAGTTGGGCTTTCAAATGACTACTTTACTACTTAGCTGCTGTTCGCTGTATAGCAGAAGCTAAATACCACATACATTCACAAAAATCTTCAGAGAACGGGTGTGTTCACATATTCTGGTTCTCAGAGGGTGGCGTACCGAACTTGGTCAGGAGTAACGGTTAGGTCAATGACCAGAATTCCTATTGACTGCCTCCAGGGTCTCAGCCACACCCGTGTACGCTGTCACAGGGGTGGAGCGGGCTGTCAGGGTAAGGAGATGGAGTCAGCCAGCCCGGCGTGTGTACGGGTGTCCTGCACAGTCCAGCCCCCGTAAGAACTAACCTGGCTGCTTTTGTCTCAGGGAACACGTTTTTTTTCTCCAGGTTATTTTATTTCTATAAGCTGCTAATTCTGTTACAATCCTAAAAACTCCAGAGCTCCGTATAGACAAATGCATCATCTTTGCTCAAAGGTGCTTCATCTTAGAAAGAAACCAGAAAAATCATGTAAGATTTGGTATATGATGTGGTGTATGGCAAGGGCTGGGTCATATTTTCTCCATAGCGCAACAGGCATGCGTGGGATCTTACAGAGAAACGACAGGCGTAAAGAAGCTCTACGCCGACTACAAGATGCCTATGGTATGTCTGTTTGCAGTTCGGTGGCACTCCAAGGCCCTACTGAGATCGGCCCATTTTGCACTTTACAAACACAAACATGAAAATAATTCTTGTGCTAAAGAGTTTACGTTCTATTTGGGACTAAAACGAAAAATACTAAAGAAAGAAAAGCTGTTATTGGAAAGGAGAAGTTTAATCCAATATTGTTTATTGCTTATAGTTGTCCTCTGTTATTTGTAGTTGGAACCACAACTTTTGTTTAACAGTAGCCACTTCGTACTTTTTTCATTAATCGTAATTTTGTTTCATATAACATCTTTTACCTTTTTCTAATTTTTAGTTACATTTTACCCTAGTGAGGGGTTTTTGGTTGGTTTGTTGGTGGTTTTGTTTTGTTTTCTTGACCTTCTCTTTTTTCTAATTTGTGGCCTCTATCCCCATTTGGAGCCCAAGGAGTAAGAAAATGCAGGAGCAAAGGGCCAGGATTGTTGCTTAAAAGAAAAGAACAACAACAAAAAAAAATGTTAACAAAGGTTACCGAGTTGTATCTTACTGGTGCCAAGACTGAGGGAGCCAAGTCAGGCCGGACGGCAGAGATCTGAAGGCGCCGCGGCAGAAGCCTGTCCAGAAGACAGCTGGGAATAGGGCGCATGTGCCTGGGCGATGCCCGCCCGTCACCTCCTCTGGGCTGTGTGTTTCTGTGAAGGATGGTCCTTTTAAAAGCAGCACTTCTTTCGTATCTGCGTGTTTCTTTTTCCAGCCACATCTCCATTAACTGAGAGAACCCTCAGAGGCAGCCCCTCCATCCTTCAGACATTTGCTTTACGTAAACCAGCTAGCAAACCGCTCTGTTAGTATTGATGTAGACATTACCACAAATCGCCACTTAGGGACCTGAAAGAATTGACTAACTGGTTTCAGATCCAATACACATAACTTGATCAGACGCAAACTTTAAGTACACTTGCAGGCGTGCCAACTGCACCGACGGGGAAGTGACTCTTCTGCCGGCTGCTTAAAGAGGCCCTGAGGGGAAACCATGAAAAAATAAAGATCTGGGGTTAAGACTTTTGCAATAGTGGTTTTAAGATGAAGAGTTAGTCTGAGCATGAAAAATTAAAACACTACTGTTCTATGTGAGACTTGGTTTATAATTATTTTTTTCCTACAAATTTGATAGAACTCCCCGATTCAGGTTTTACAGCCATCACAATGACTGTAGATTCCTGAAGTTGTTGTTCGGAACCTTACTTACATTAAAAGGCCTGGATGCTCTCCTAGCATTTGCAGCACTTTAAAGTGGCTGTTTACACTGCCAGCCTGGAGCAGCTGGGCAAAAAGAAAGCGGACTATGTATGTTACTCACAACAAGGTGTCCCCCACCCAACAGAAAAATCTTGTACGTTAATTAGTACCAGTACAACGAGAACTTTTCCTGTGGTGGATTTTTGAGCTTCCCGTTCTAGGAGATAACTCTCTATGATTTGGAAAGTTTGTGTGTGTCATGTTGACATGGTTTTAGGCTGCTGCATGTTCAAATGCTAAGTCCTGAAGTACTGCTTTTGCCCAAAGTCCTTGCTTTTGCTGAGTCCTTAAGTATTGCCCAAAATGGGCAGTGTGGAGATCAGGACTGAGAAGCCTCATCAGGGCAGTTTGGATGCATATAAAGAAATTAAGGATTCTTAAAGTAAGATTTATACAGAAGTAGTTAATTCAATCTAAAATGTGTCTTGAAAGTCACCACTTAATCCCTTAGGCACTTAATTTCCTGCCAGAAAAATTCTTAAGGTGCCTGAAGTATTGCTTTTGGTATTAAAAGAGTATTAGTTGTGTTAGTGCCAAGTAAATTAGTATCTGTTTCACAAAAAGCCCGGTCAGGGTCCACAACATAGATGTTCCCTACTTGCATTCCAAAAGATCCCGCATATCTCCGCCACATGTGGTGGGATTGCCCAGCGCGCTGAACGAACAGATGTTGCCTCTTTTATCCAAATCTGGGAACAGAGGTGTTGGGGTGACCCCCTCTCTCTGCAGGCTGGAGCCCCGCCTGGAGATGCTTCCTCCTGCCCAGCACAGCTGTACCTCCATCCTTCCCCTAGAAGAGTGCTTCAAAACCAGGCTGTCGGCTGTTCGGGGGTAGGAGCCTTTCAACCTCTTCTGCTGGCAGTAGCATTTTGCACAAAGGCCGGTTAGGAGATAAACTTGGGCGCTATGAGAGTTGGATTTTCTTCTGGGCCACAGAGAATCTATTGTGTATATAAAAATTAAACCATTATTTAAAAGAGAGAGTATTCTCAGCTCTTCCTTTTATTAGAAGAGGTGCATACCTTGACTCAGATCTATATTTAAAAAAAAAATATGTTTAATTCTGGGAAATGTTCAGTTTTATGACAGGCAAAGGCACTGCACAGCCTCAAGTCAGATAAGGGTCCCATTGACTACCTTTGTGGTCATCGTGTCTGTGTGCCTTATACAGTGTGAACTTTTCCACTATGAAATGCCATTTTCTAAAATTCAAATAAATCTTGAAAATAGTGGTGTTTGCTTACCTTTATGCTTTGTTTTGTCCTTTGAATTGGTATCTAGAAACAAGAGTAATCCATTGCTTTGGTCAGTCTATAAAAGGCCGGCTGTACCATGGAGGGCTTCCCCTACCAGCCATCCTATTTCATCTATTTCTTTCTTCTATATTTTTTCCGTTGTAGTCAAACACTTTTTTTTTCTTTCTTTTTTTTTTTTTTCTGTCTCTGCTCCTGTTTGTTCTGTCCTTTGGATTGTAAATCAGAAATTTAATTCATTCTTCTCTGTCTGTAATTGCTGTCCTTTCCTAAATCCTGATGTTAGGAAAAAGCTAGATAAAATTTAAAGCAAGAGGTCTGGGCTAGAATTAGCACTTGGGAAGCAGTAGTAATAAGCTTTTGTAGGTTGCACTGTTCAGCCCTTGTGATGGCACCTTGCTTTAATTTTTGCACTGAACCAAAAAGAACCCAAGAAAGTTTTGGTGGGTTTTTTTGTTTGTTTGTTTGTTTGGGATTTTTGTCTTATTCAGGAGATGCAATCACAGTTTACAGGAAGAAATACAAAAGCAAATGAGACCATTTCCTAATTTTCATTGTCAGTGTGATTTTTTCAAAAAACTTGGGCTTTGCAGGGGATGGATGCGCAGTGTTCCCAGGGCTGTGGCTGTTACCTGAACCTGACTGACAGTGCACGTAGGTCTGATCTCATTGCTGTGTCGCGGGGTGTTGCAAGCTCACCCGTGATCTCAGCCAGGAGAGTTCATGGAGACGGCGAGCTCTGTTCTTAGGGGGACTTAAAGACAAATGCATTTAATGCTTTTGACATTGACTTATGGTGTCAGAGCCGAGAGCTCCACTCAAAAAGTTGGCAGTTGTAAATTTTTTAGTAGATCATAACAATCAGGCAGTATTCTGCATGCTGGAATTGAGAAATGTGGGATGATCAAAGAAGGTGGGAAGAGTGAAAGACAAATTCAAATCATTAGTGGAAATGTGCAGCAAAGTTGGGTGATTCATAGAACAAATCTGTATTTAGCTGCTTGAATCAAAGTTATGGAGAAAAAACTTAGCTGGCGCTCTGCGTCCTATTTTGTCCTATGCAAATAAGAGTACTAGCTAAGTTTTTTTTCTTCCTAATTCTGATTCACACAGCTAAAAGCAGCGTGGAGCAGAGGCAGCATTGTCTAACTGAATACGGTGTCTGGTCGTGAGGCTTCTGCTTGGGGAATTTGCAACTGATGTTGCTGTCCCATAGTCAGTATTCCCCAGAACTTGATATTGCTATGGAAAGCCCAGGAGGGTCCAGCAGGGCACCGAGGACTGTTTTCTTATTACTAAACAGAGAGATATTAACAACACAATGTAGAAATAAAAAAAAGAAAGAAAAGCAAAGCAAAGACGGCCGCCTGCTCTTTTCTTCTCGGTATTATTATTTGTGACAAAGCCTTTGGTCCATTTTTCTTCATAATTTGCAGGACTCCTAATGGGAACAGCACCTCCCAATTACCATGGTTGCCAAAGGCTAATTTGGTTACCCTCAGGATCCACAATAGAGAAACTGTGTCGGCCCTTTGTAGATATTTGCATACTATACATACCAGGAATGTAAAACAGCTGCCTGGGCCCTATTCCACTATCATGGCAATTATGGGTCATTAGCTTTTTCTTTTTCCCCCCCCTTTCTCCCTCTTCTTTCCTTGTTCTCATCTTCTAAACTCTGCCAGGCAGCAGAAGCAGCTGATGTTTTTGCAGGGAGCAGCAGCACGACGGGAGGAACTGCCTTGTCTTATTCAAGGGATGGGGGCTGACAAACGGCCGCCCGAGCCGCGTGAGCGCCGTCCTCTTTTATTCCGCGATTACGCTCTTTCTTCTCATTTTTTCTTTCTTGGCGTCCTCCCCAGAAGCATTTGCATGCCGGACGTGTGTGCCCATGCACGTGTGTGCCCGGGCACGCGTGTGCGCTTTGTGCTTTCTGCTGTAAAGGCTGCAGTGGGTGACTCCTGCGATGGCAACAGCCGCGGCACCGGTTGTGAGCAGAAGCATGTGCTTCCCCGTGCCCATTATGTTCCCATCAGACACCCCCTGTCAACACCGCGCTCCTCGGGGGAAACCTCCCGATACTTCTGAAACTTTTGCGGGCTCCCAGGGGCCCAGAAATTAAAGAAGGGGACAAAAGGGAGCTCTATCTTAATTCGTTTGGTATTCAATTTGTTAAATGGCCAGAGGCTTTTAATAGTTTATCTCCCTTTTGTTCTGAGCAACATTTACAGTCTCGGTGTAGTTTACAAGGAAGTGATGGTTTTGCATATACATTAATTTTTTTATGAACTGCTAATTTTATTGACAATAAGGATAGATTGAAAGACCCAAAGCTTTTGTGTTGTTTTGTTAAAGCAAATAAGTAAAGCACAAATGTAAATTACATCTCCAGGTTCACATTAGAGGTTTGCAAATAATACTGAGCTAATGGTTATTGCTAAAGAAAATAGCACTGGGATCAATATTCTATACAGTAGAACGCAATACCTCTCTCTCTTTTAATCACCTCATTGCAGAAATGGCATTGAAATTTGAAATCTCATTTTCTCCATTTGTACAAATTGAACATAAATCATTGTGAGTGAGGGGAGGTTTCGGGCAACTTCACTCTTTGTGGGATTGCATTACTAATTAGTGCTGGAGGGAAATGGGGATATAGACAGGGCTCAACCGGACTCTGCAACTGCACGCAGATGGTTCTGTAAATAAAGAACCAGGGGGAAATAAAGGGCGGTTTTCATCCTTTTCTGCATCAGGGTCTTCTGAGCAAAGAAAGCACTTGTGATATTTGTTTCTTACCATCATTAAAAATGGATAAATAATTAAGAACAAAATGCTGACTTCGCTTGTGTTGGTATTGAGAGTGTACCTGGTGCTGTACAAATCACAAAATCAATTTCCCAAGGAGCTTGCTTTAAGGGTGAGTCCTGCTATGCTCAAAGTGCGGTGTTGTATCCCGTTTTGTGTTTGCATCGGGAGGGAAGGGGGAGTACCGTTGTTGATAGCACAGTCTGCAGAATTAAGGGTAGGTCTCAAAGTAGTGTCATTCCTGGTGGTTAGAAAAAAGCCCCACCTAGTCTCTGCTCTTCCGCTGTCTCTAATTTGCTTAAATAATGTTTATGAGGGAAATACCGACAGAAAAATCTTTGCTGCTGATAACTTTAAAACCTTTTTCCTGTGGGGTAGGTGAGCTTTTCTGAAATGTGGCTGGCAGCGTGTGTCGTGTGCTCCCTCAGCAGCGCGGCTTATCCAGAATGATCCAGGACATCAAAAACATTCAGATAAAGGTGGTAGCTATTGGCTAAGTGATACAGGCTGAGAGATAGAGCAGATTTGGATTAAAAGGTTTAGATAAACAGGGTTTTGTTTGTCTGTGTGGAGAGGATATTACTGTGAGTATTATGAAAGGAGGAGTCTGAGTGACTGGGAAAGGTTCACACAGTGTGGGTGGGTTCCAAGCATGACCCCCATGGATAAAAACTATTTTAAATTATTCACTATCAGTCCCAGAGATTTATCACTACACCTGTATTTTTCCATCATTTTCGTACTTTCTAAACCACTACAATAGGAGATAAATAGGTAACTTTATGGGAGAAACTGTTATTAAGGCTCATTATATAAATTTGTTCTTGCCGATTTCAGTAGCTAAAAGTGAAGAAAATAAATAAAATAGTGAAGAACTGAGCTGGCAGAGCTTCTAGCAGAGAAGCAATAACTCAAGTAATTTTAGAAAGTTGGGGGCAGAAATCTCAGACTCAAACCAAGGGGTGGTTCAGGTCTAGACTATTCAAGAGGATGAAAAAGAGATCAAAATTATTACAAATGTTGATTTCAAATATAGTCAGGATGCCATTTAAAATGCGTACTTAGTCTTCAGGAAAGATAAGGAAAATAAATTACAGAGAAGTTTGCTCGTCCTTGGCTTGGTCTGCGCTGCCAAGCTCCGGAGGAGGACCCGCAGGCGCGCTGCTCGCCGGGCTGCGTCCACCCCCGCAGCGCCCACCTTCCTCGCCCGTACCGCGTTCAGCCAGGGACAACCTCTGCATTGTCTCTTAACTGGAGGATTGCTCCCAAGTCGTGTCTTTGGACACACAAATGGCAGGAGTCTTTGGAAAGTGGAATATAATGCAAAGGACGAAACAGCCTCTCTGCTTCTTCGTTAACAGATGCCTGCCAATGAATCACTGATGTTCTAGAGCCGCTTACCGTGCTGCTTTCCGTATCGACTTGCTCAGACATATATTTGGACCTAGCAGAATGTACTGTATCATTTGTTCTGCTATTTTACCCATGTAGCACATAGCAAGAGGTACTAGAAGATAGTAAGAGAGTGAAATGTCAGTAATATATATAGTCAGCACGTCCAGCCATGTGTTTAATTAATGTCATTTGCCTCTGTCATGCTTGGTGCATTGAGAAAACATTAAAATATATACATTTAAAGGAAAAATAGAGTTTTACTTAAAATCTTAAGGGAAAACACTCAAGGGTAAGGAGGAAAAGAAATCCAGGGTAAAAAAAATCCTGCTAAATGTCTTGCTTCGAAACTGATGGACTTTGAGTTTAGGTGGCTGGCTGTCAATGCTGGAAGAGTGGGAAAATGAGCTATTTAACAAGTAATTATGCAGAGACATTTATTTATTTATGATGTGATTTATGGAGAGATTTGCAATTTTGCACATAGCGCAGCTTATGTTGAAAATACAAAAATAATTTGGAAGTTACTTAATTTGCTGACATACTAACAGCCACAGGATCTCACTAATTTCCCAAGGATCAATTGTGGGCAAAAAACTTGTTAAAGTGATCTCTAGAGGTTGGAAGAACTGGTTTGCTCAAGACCACTGTGGAGAAGATCACATGGAAGAGATTTGCTTAGAACTCTGCTCTTCCCAAAGTCTCAGTTCTTTGGACTGCTTTACCAACCCATTGCTGGCGGGAAGGTCCGGGTCACTCCACCTGTAGGAGGGAGGGAGTTCTCAGCTAAACGAGGCAGGAGGGTCATACTCTACGAGTTGGTATTTTTCTTCTGAATGTATCATCTCATGCTCTACAATCTAAACGTTTATAAATTAAATAAATTCATAAATAAGTGCGTACATAAACAATTGATAAATAACTACAGGCTACGTACATAGGTACATGGAACTAATGTTTGCAGGCCTGGTATAGATGATGCACCAGTATCTCCTGATTCTGCAGAGTGGTTGAAACAGTATTGTGAATTATCTGCTCCTCATATTGATGGGATATTTCTGGAGCATAAAGATAATAATTAAAGTGTCACTTTTTTTAGTTGCATTCCTTATGAAGATCTGCTCAATATTTTGTAAGTTGTATTTAGCTTCACTGGTGCCAGCAGAGAGAATTCATTTTGTGAGAAGACTAGAAGACTACCTACTATATTTTCTAAAGAAGCTCCCGATGCATGCAGGCTCCAGGAATCCCGGCTAACACGTGCCTTGAATGCTGCATGCCTTTTGCATAGACAAGAGTTGTACCGGTAAAGAGCACTAACTCATTATGTAAGAGTTGATATACCGCCTTATATTGGCCTGCGCTAATGGCAGCGGTGTGTCATGGCCGTAAGTGGAGGAGAAACCCACAAGCTCTTGTGGCTGTGGAGGGCAACTCTCCAGCTGGCGTGGAGTAACTGCAGGACCCGCTGCAGGCTTCAGGCCACTGGCACGTGCACAGCGTGACTGTGCAGACTCTGAGTCTGAGACTTCCAGAAAGTGTTTGACTGCGTTACGTGTTCCGGTGTCACAGCGTGCCTGTGAGGGCAATCACTGCGCTTCTGAGGGCATCGCGGGTGTGGACTAGAGGTTCATCCCTCCTCCTGCCTGGATGCAGAAGTGGGTAGAGCACACGTACCGCAGAGTGGGACCTCTCACCGAGATGTTTCAGAGCCAGGCATCCTGAATAAGCAGAGTTTTTCTCTGGAACAGTCAGAGCAAACGATGCTCTGGATAAACAGAACATCTCCTCAGAGTTTGTGCCTACCGATTTCCAGGCCAAAAAGGGGGGCACGCACAGGAGGAAGAACAGACTGAAGGTAGGCGAAGACCCTTGCCTAAGACTTGCCTTGTGGGAAAAGAGGCTCATGTGAGGTTGTCCATGTAGCGGTACTTGGGCGTAAGATGCAAATATATCTTTAAGCTACATCAGTTCCCTGATCCAGTGCAGAGTGCAGCTGACAAGTCGTGTGGTGAAACAAAAAGGGCAAAGTGTTCTGCAGCACGGGAGCCAAACATTGGGAATGCTTGGTCTGCCTTGCTCCGGAGCACTGGGTGTTCTGAGGCCACCTACAAAGAGATGTGCTTGAGCAGCCCGTAATCCAGATCATCTCGTGGCCCCAAAAGAACTTCACGTATGTGATGAAAGAGGCATTTACAAACCTACAGAGCCCTGAAGGAGAGAAATATTATATGAGTAATAATAAGCACTTAAATAGCACTTGACAACTTGATTGATACAAACATTAACAGATTAACTCCTACAGGACCTCATGATGGATATGTGTTTCCCTGTCTTGCAGTTGGAGAAACTGAGGTGTAGAGGTAGATTAATTTACTTGCTGACCCACAGTGTGTTGCTGGCAAAGGCAGAATTAGACTTATAGACTTCTTAATGACCAATTAGCAAAATTACAAAGCAAAAGAGCAATGTCCGGTAGCAACCTCCAGGATCAGTATGAGAGGACACTGTATAACCGCAAGATCTCATTTCAAAGTAGTCATTTTAGTCAAGAGTTCATAATTGTACATAGAAATTAAGATTATTTTTATCATGTACTTTGTCTTGCATTTATCTAGTCCTCTATTTCATGTGTGCAGATTCTGACTTTATGGATATCTATCTATTTTTATATGCATGCATATATGGTTTTAGCGGTACAGCCATAAAATATAGCCATCTATAAACTAACTCGGAAATATGACTCTCTCTACTTATTGGCACTGCACTTTTTGGTATGTACATTAAATATGCGTCTCTCTTACTACCTGGAGAACACAAAATGAGTGAAATCCAGCTATTTGGCTATTACTCTTTTGACTGAAAAATTGTGTATGTTTATAGTTTAGATAGATACACAGTTCATGCTAGGATGCAATAGAGTAAAGGTGTTATTGATGAGTTTGAGATGACGGCAATACTTATGAGTAGTGAAGCCCTGCATGACTTATGTGGCTCATCCCAGACTAATGCCAATAAATTGTTCGTGTCACACCGCATCTCGGTGTATTTTGTGCATGCTACGTATTTCACAGACAAACTATTTCAGAAAGATGTTAGAGACTTTTTAAGAAATTATTTGTACCATTTTTCATAGACTTCTTCATGTGAAGGCAGATTGCCAGTTACCAGGACCCTGACTCTATACAAGCAGAGAAAAATTGTACAAATAGGATTTTAGAAACCTTTACTTACACAAAGTATTATTTTTGTATATAATAATGGGAAAATTTTAAGATCATATGTAGCTTGAAAACTTCCCACGTGTACAATGCTTTACTCACCGGAAAGCTGTAAAATCTCAAAATTCTTACTCTGTTTTTAGCGAGTCACAAAAATACTTGGTCACCAATATCTCATCACCAGTGACTAAATGCTGTCTCTGCTACACCTCAAAATTGTGCTTTGTGGATAAGAAATTTTACAGTTGAAGAAGAACTCTTCTGACTATTTGATTAAAAAAATACTATTCCTTCTTCAAACACAAATGCCAGCTCTTCCCAGAGCAGAAGTTTGAAGTAAACTGGATAGAGAAAGATGAGGGTGCAAAGCATGCTTTCTCCACAGCGTGACCACCTGCACACCAAGTGCCTCTGATGACAGTAAGTGGTGCTCAGGACTTGATCGGTGGCATAGAAAATATCCTGTTAGCTGTCAGCAGTTTTGGAAAGAGGAGTTCTATACATTAGTTGATGAGAGAAAATCCTAAATTTCTGGGATACTGATCTTGCTTTTAGACTGCGTAGTTCATAAAGCGTTGAACTTTAAATAGCTGACACTCGGATGCGTGAGAAGGTATTTTTGATGTTACTTGCTTTTATGTCCTTCAGGAGTCTTGTATAGCTGAATGGGTGCAGCCTAATTTTGCAAGCTGCATCTGTCTTCGCTTCACTTTTCAGTGTTCAACCTGCATTGTGTTGGGTCGGTCTGTCGGAAGTCCTGTACTCCTGCGGGCTCACTCAGAGGGACAGGCGCTTGGTGCTTCTCCAAACCTGCCTCAGGTATTCGAAGCTGACCTCCCCGACGCGGTGGTCAAATATGGACTTCAGAAGAGGGCTTTGCACAATGAGGAATTTGAAAAGCTTCATCATTAAATATGGTTATTTTCAAATAATAATTAGAAATAATAATTTCTGAGAATATTCTTAAATAGAGGTATTTTCTAAAAGTTTTTATCTGAGTATAAGTAGCTTACAAGGAACAGATACCAATATGGTATGGTATTAAGGGTCTGGCCCCAATCATGAAAAAACTGAAGAAAAAGATGCTGCTGTCCTGATGTGCAGAATATCTCAGTCACCCTAAAGTCTGATTTATAAAAATGAAAAAAAAAAAAAATAATCATAGACTACCTGTATTCATGGAATGTATTTTCATACAAGTTCGGAGATGGTGCATAAGAGCAAGAAAACAGGAAAGCAGTCAGGCTTCTCTGTGTTTTGTGGAACAATTTGGACTTTACAAAGTCAAACCACTTCAGACTGCAGGTCCCAGAAGTAAGGGGGTCCACAGCGGCAAATGCTTCTGCTGCGTTAGTGGGACTTTAATTTTCAGGGAACCGCATTAAAATTTAGTTGGAAGAACTGGAGCTTCCCTGTACTTCCACGCTGAATGTGAAGGAGGTGGTGTTCCTTCTCACACGGGTCTGTATCTTGCTGCAGAATGGAACACCCCAGGATCCGTTTGCTCCCCGCGCTCGCGTGCCTCCTGGGCGTGTGCGGGACGCCCGCCT
>NW_009230585.1:0-17277 GCF_000690835.1 Fulmarus glacialis
TATATATAAAAGCTGCTACTGATGATGGAGAGAGAGATACATTCTGCTTAGCACATTTGCCCTGGCAGGTTGTTTGTCCACAGGGGACACATGGAAGAGGACGTTCGTCAGCACCTGCTGTGCATCCCTCTGTGATTTCGGGTTACGAGCTGTAAACCGTGCAGCGGTTCACCTTGTGAGTGAGTTTGGTTTCTCTCCTTATTGGCCTAGGACCTGGACCACGTGCAGATGCACCTGGAAGAAGTGAGGTTCTTTGATTTATTCGGCTACAGTGAGGAAGCAGGAACTTGGCAGTGCTTCATGTGTAATAACCCTGAAAAGGCAACAGGTAAGTGGTCTGCCTTCGTCACTGGTGGGCTGTGCGTGGTGGTGGAGCTGTGGTGGGTGGAGGATGGAGTGAAGCTCACAGATAACGCTGTGTCTCTGGTGATGGTGGCAGAGGTTGGGGAAAAGGGAAAGCAAACTTTCCAGCATAGCACAGGCAGTTTCTATTTTAGTCTGAATTTTCCATTAAAATCCTCTCGTCCAGGCCTCTCTGGTGAGATACAGTGTCCAGCATGAACCTTATTTGGTGTATGCTTAGAGGAATACAATCCAAAATTAATGTAGACTTATAAATCTGCATGACCACTAACCCCTGGGGAGTGGGAGGGATCTGCACCCATCTTGCAGTGTCCAGATAAAGGAGCTGCATCTGTTGGACCGTGTCCCAGGTCCTCTGGAGACTGCACAGGTGCCACGTGTCAGGGGACATTGGCCTAGATACTACACCCAATTCATGTCTTCTTCGTTCTCAGAATTATGTAATTGAATCCATAGTATGCATCGTCTTAGGAACAAGGCAATGCTTAAGAATAGCCATAATGCTTCAGCTATATTAGAAAACGGGGTGAGTGGAAAATACACTTTTTCCCAGGTAAAAGATTTTTTTTGAAGCCTTGTGATACCCATGTGTTTTAGATCAGCGTACTGAAATTCGGAGGAATGGCCTTTTTCTTAGATGTTTTTTGCCACTCTCTAAAAGCCTGCACAAGTCTGGCCAAGAATTTTGAATATTTTGGCCAAGCCTTTGAATAATTGGCTGTTTCAGCTATTTATTTTAACAGCTAGCATGTCTTTATATTTCATCAATCCTGAATTTAGTAAGTCTTGCAAGGGTGGCACAACCTCTGCTGCAGGCCGGGCTGCCCGTGCTCATTTCATGGGTATTTGACCATCTTCCTCCTTCCACAACTCTCATGGGACTCAACAACCATAAAAGAATCACGGTTTGAGCTGAAATTTCATCTCAGTACCGTGGTCTTGCTGTGATTTGTCCATCACATCAGTGATAGATGTATGTCAAGCTACAAGGAAAAGGAGTCTGTCTTGCTTAAAATTTCAAAGCTTAATGAAATAGCTTTGTTTTGAATTTTCAAAGACATTTAACTAGTCCAAAAAGGGGCGTGTTTGCAGTGAGCTATTGATTATGCTGGTGGGACAGCTGTATTACAGCCAATAGACCAGATGAAGGTGGCACAGGCAAACCTCAGGGGTGACATGAGGTACCATTTCCTTATTGATGCCATGGGTTTTGCTGATGACACTAGTCTGGAGACATCAAAGGACGGCTGACACCTTCCTTCCCTGTTATTCTCCTGCCAAAGCGCCGAGTCCTCCAAGGAGAGGTCTAAGAAGGGCTGGAAGCAGGATGCGGTGCGGGGAGGTCCATGAGGCACAGCACTGCGGCTCTGCTGCCAGGAGCGTGGTGTTGGCACTGGGATTCCAGACCCCACCAGTACGACCAGTATAGAGCTGCTGTTTTCAAACAGCAGGGTCTGAACTCAAGGCAAACAGCAATAAAAGACTGCGACAGCACGCAGCAATTCCCAGTGAGCTCTTCAGTGCTCTTTGGTTAGTACAAGAGCTTACGAAAGTGGGGACTGTCCCTGTACCACTGAGAAGAGGCTCTTGAGTCTGTTTGCAGAGCACTTGAACTGACATCTCGAGTAGGGTAAGCTGTATGCTCTGCCTGACACTGATGGTCTTCGGGAAGTGGGAGTGTAACACCTGCCGTGGAGTGCCTGTGGCGGGGGGGTTGGCACGCCACCTCTCGCTTATTCATCATTTCAGGCTGGTGAAAAATCACATCGCAGTACTGTAGGTTGTAGATTTGGTGTCGCAATATCCCACAGAGACGAGGGAGAAGGTCACGTCGCTTCCAAGGGTTTACCGTTTCCCCTAGTAGTTGTGAAAAGGCTGCAATGAAATGCACATGCTGATCCCACTTCCCTGAGCGTGTAAATACGGTTCTCCATTTACACACTGGGATCGATATATTCAAAGCTCTGCCCTCCAGCCTGAGCAGTGTCCACCCGGCAGCACAGCAGTTCTGTCCTTCCCAAGAAGTGCCAAAATCTGCTCTGCATGGAGATGTGCGAGTGTGGGAGCACTTGGCCAGCTGGGGGTCTGCCCTCATCAAGCTCGCCCAGCAGGTACAGGTACAAATTAGACTTTCATTCCTATACGCTGGTACTTATATAGGCCCTTGTAAATTATACTGCCTCTTCTAGGAGTGGAAAAACAAATAATTTTTTTTTAGATTTACCTTTTTCCTAGCTTGTATCTGTATGATGTCAACTAAAGCCCAATGGAAAAAAATGCAAATACAGCACTAAAGTATTAAGTGAAATGTTACCTTCTCAGCAGACGCTGAGACTTTGCTTTCTTTTTCTCGAGTACACGAGTACTCAAGAGCATGGAGAATGCCTGGACGTTTGGAAGGTTTTGCCTCCTCAGGCACTGAAGGCACCGTGGGTGGTGCCCTGAGTTTGCAGGGCTATCGCTGCCCCCAGGTCCTGCCTGCCTCTCCCCTGCTTAGAAGGGTTTCCAGCCTGTCCTCCTCCCTGCCCAGCCACTGGGCTGTCTCTGCTGCCATAGCCCAGGAGAGGAGGAGAAGACTTTAATAAAAGTCAGCATCTACGAAATCACCATTTACCCTTTGTTTTAGAGCCAGGGCTGAGAGATCAGGGATGCCTTTGAGGATGTCAGGAACAGGAGTGGAGGAACTAGGCACAGAATATTTTTGGACTGTAACTGTCCTTTTTATGAGCAATTACTCTCTTTGTCTCAGTTTAAAGAAAATTTTGGAAGAAAGGCACGTTGTGAATATCATGATTTTTTCGGTTCTAAAAGCCTTTAGAAGCCCAAGAAAATGAAGTATTGTATGGGTCATAAAGAAGCTCAGGTGTAGGAAAGGAACACGGAATACAGTGCTCAATGGAATAAAAATCTGCAGGTGAATGACAAATTCACCTTAGTATTGGTGATGTAGAGCTGTGGCAGCTGGGAAAAGCCATACTAGAGTGGGAGACACTCCAGGGTCTTTTTGGGTTTATAAGATCTGAGATGAGAAAGAGGATTCCGAGGTCTCCTTGAATTGGTAAAAAATGTAAAGGCTGTAAAACATCTTTTATTTTCATTCCACAGTGGGACAGACCCTTTGAAATCTCAAATACTATTGAAAGACAAGAAAGTAATTTCTCCCTTTCAGCAATGCTGTTTAGCAACCAAATTCTTCTTTAAGAAGGAATTCAGAGGCAAATTCTTTTTCTATTATTGTCGTTTGTTTTTTGTTAATGTTGGGTTTTGTTGCATTTTTTGGATGCCATGTTGCAAGATGCCATTTATCCTCCAGACTTAGGAAAGCATTATGCCTTAAAGCCTCGATCTTGCCTTAGGATGCCAGATCAATGATGGTTTTTTGGAGTCAGACTATACTTGGAGGCTGAGTTTTTGAGGAAAGATGCAGCTATGCTTAAGCAATGTGGTAAATGTACTCAAAGTGGCAATTAGCCCAGAGAAAGTTCGAATATTTCTCATGCATTCTTCTGATTGCAAAGCATTTCTTATACAACCACACTTTTCCAGAAGTGCTGTTAAATCATCCCGAATTGTTTCTTCCTGCCACCCAGGAAGAGCATTCCCACAAATCCTACTCATCTGCTCAAATACACGTACGTGCCCTGACTGTGTAGCTGGCCTCAGAGCTAGGAAAACCAGGCTACGCTTTTTTTTTTTTTAAATGACGACCATTCAAGCACAGATACAAGGCATTTGAAATTTTGGTAAATGCAGTGTGTGCTTCTTGTTAGGAAAAGCTGGCCTTTAAGAGCCTCATTTCAACATAACCTCCTGTATTGACAGTTGGCTTCACAAGGTCTTGCACAAAAAAATTCAGTAAAACCGCTTGATAGCTGGAGAGGGAATTGCAGTACATTCCCTATTCTGGAAGCTTACAAAGAAATTGCAGTAATCCCTGTGGGCTGCAGAAGAGACATTGTGCCCACGGGCAATGATTCGGGTAAAACTGAGGGTTTTTTATGAATTCCTCTTTGAAAAAGCAATTCACTCAGAATAGCCTACACCATATTAACTTCTGAATACATTTATCTTTTGCTAGCAGTGGTGATTATCTAGTGAACTGAAATATCCTGCTATAATGCTTGCTTGAAAATTATAAAAAGTGGCATTCAGTAATGTGTCCTTTCCAGGTTTTCAACAAAACCAAATGTGATGATTAGTAAGAGAGAGTGAATCCATATTCCCTTAGGTTAATTGCATTTATCTTCGTCTGCTTGCCACCCACACATTCCATTGTTTCAAGTTAAGAGCAGTTTATTATCATTGAGATCATTCATGATTGGACTGAATTTTTGTGGATGATTTTATGTTTCGTCAAATGCAAGATTTAATGCTTTGGTTTTTATGTCTTGAGTTCATCTTGGAAGCGTTTGGAGGGGTTTTTACTTTTTATTCAGCACCCAAACTACTTAAAACTTGATGCATTGCAGTTCTGCAAAGAAAGCAAGATACAATTACTAGAAAATAATTCCAATGGACGCTTACATCAACGGGTACTATTCAGGGTTAAATTGATTTTGGAGTTATATATCTCTATATTGAGGTGGTTTAAGAAGCAATAGATATTACAGTAAATAATTCTTCATTTTGAGTTTAGGTAATATTTTTAGCCTTATTGTCTGTTCTGCAGGAAAAAAAAGTAATGATAAATACATAATAAATATAACCCTTTGAATCCTTTAACTCTTTTTTTCAAGCTAAAGGTCTCATCATACCTGTCAGCATACCACCTCTAGAGTGATTTCAAACCCAGAGATGATGTGATCACCTAGTTTGACCTTGTATAAAACAGCAGTCAAAGAATCTAGTCCAATAATGCTTATATTAAAGAAATGTTTTCTCTTTGATCTGTATTGCTTTTGCATATTTTTCTGAAGATGTCTAAACCTGATTTTTAAAAGTCAAGTGAAGGAGAACCCATGACATGCCTAAGTTATTGCTAAGGTAATTTAACCACGCTGTTAAAATGTGGGTTTATTTCTAGTCTATCTCTAAACACTGCATCACATTATGCCCTTCCTTGCTGTGCAGAAAATCTCTATTTGTAGACTTCATCATGTCACATCTTGATCTTTGCTTGGGCAAATTAAGGAGAATACACTTCATTAGTTTCCCGTGATATGAATAATCATATGAAAGATCAGTCTTAAATCATTCTTGCATCACTTTTCTGAAGTCTTTTAATTTGTCCTTATTGATGCAAAGTGAAGAAATCAAAACTAGACTTAATTTTCCAAACTAGACTTAATTTTCCAATAATTGATATGTGTATAAGGAATGTGCACTCCAGCTGGCAGCTGACTGCATTTTTTAAAAAATCTTGTAACTGTATTAGAAGTGCAGATGCTTCTTTTGTATAACCCTGCTCTGCCGTGGAAAGCAGTGGGGGTCAGCAGCTACTGAATTTGGTGTTGGGAAGAGATCAGACAGAAGAGTAAAGCTCTGCATTTCTGAGGCAGTACGGATTTACTCATGATGTCCCTTGCTAACAGAGCTCCATGCACTTACTCCTCCTTTGCACACAGCAGGCACTGAATGGCTACAGTGGTGACTGAGTGAAGTCCCAGTAAGGATTGGGACAGGCTCCATCAAGATGTTTGGGGACTGAAGCTCTTGCCCTGTGAGGAGGGGCTGAGGGACAAAGGCTGGTGCAGGCAGAGCTCAAGGGGGACTTCATAGTAGTCTGTCCATAACCACAAGGAGGTCACCAAGAAGACCGAGCCAGGCTCTTTTCAGTGGTGTGTGGTGGGAGGGCAGGAGACAACAGGCATAAATTGGAACAAGAGAGGTTCAGACTGGCTACAAAGGAAAGCTTTCCCACCATGAGGATGATCAAGCATTGGAACAGCTTGCCTAGAGATATTGTTGAGATTTTCAAGTCCCGGATGGATAAATTCATGAGCAACCTAGTCTGACCCCATAGGTGACCTTGCTTTGAGCAGGAGGTTGGACAAGAGACCCCTTCAGCTCCCTTCCAGCTGAATTATTCTGTGATTTTATGAAGTTAACCGCAATGAAAATAAGCAAAAGGACTTAGAAAAATATTGGAAAAGAGCTTCATTCTTATCTTTCATGAATCTTTTTCTTCTAATCAGACCCTCAGACATACTGGCATCAGATTCATTACGACAACTTTGGAAGCTGACATCAGAATTCCCCATGGGATTCTTTGTGGATGTACATGAGAAGTGCTCTGTTAGCATTGCTTCCAGCCACCGGGTGCTTAAAGAGAGATCAGCATTTCTTTAGTAAATCCTGTTTTTGAAAGATTTTGGCCATAAAAATCCACTTTAGGCCAAAATTGTACATTCACTTCCTTTCTCATGTTGCATTCCTGACCACCAACCATCTCAGCATCTTCTGGTCCCCGAACTTTTTTTGCTTGGGCTAAAGCATGTTCATACTGCACTGGAATCAAAGCCATTCCTGTGGGACCAGGAGCCAGGTAGATGCACAACCACTGAGCAATTAATTGTCTTTTCATATCAAATCCTTCTTTTGCTGTTATCTACATGTTTATACAGCTGTCATCATGCTCTGAAAGTCACTGTGCACATTATGAATTCTTTATTGTTATCATGTAGGAGTAAAAATTCTTTTCCTGGCCTATCTTTGTCATTTTTTATTAAAGTTCTCTTCTCTTTCTTTTATGCACACTCCAGGAAAGTTCGCTACTTGGTGCTGCTGGTTTATGTTTCTCAGATTCACAGCTTTTTGCTCTCTGTCTCTCACTGGGTAGACTTTGTCATAGCAGTTCTGACACTTCATCTTGGGAGACAATATGGAGCTATGCCCTGTTATTATCACCCACGTGCTACTGAGATGGTAATTTCCTGACCAAACTGCACATTCTTATGGTGAGAAAACATCCTCCACCAAGAGAGTGAATGGCAAATTATGGGAATGACAGGGATATTACCCTGTACATCATTAAGTTAGAAATTTGATGAGGCATTTGCACAATAAGCAAAATATCAACTTAGATGCTGTTTAAAACTAATTATAAAAATTTAAACATTTTTATCTGTTCTCACAAATCTGACAAATTATAATGCTGATTTTATAAATGGGGAACGAAGTGACCAGAAGATGAAGTGGCTGGTACAAGAGCACAAGGACTTGTACTCAGACCTGCTAGACAGCTGCCGGCCCTATGGGGCTGTCCTTTTGCTCCGCTCCCAAAGAGGAATGACTCTTAAGGATGACCATTATGAGTATCCCAGCAAACCTCAGCTGCAGAAATGCCACATAATACCTGATACAGCCTTAGAAAGCTGTTGAGAAAGAAAAACAGCCCTTCTGTTCCCAGTACGTTTCCCCCACGAAGCTGCTGTTGGCAGATGGTGTCCCCTCCAACAGGACATCAGCGCAGCCACAGGCAGAAATGACCGCACGGTTCTGCTCGGGTGAAAAAGCCAAGACTCAACCTCAGTCTGATGGACCCAAGTTTTTTGCAGAAAAAAATTTATCTGAAAAAAACCCAGCTTTTTTCTTGCTCAAAATGGGTTATTATTTTCTCCAGTACTTTTTTGTTCAGTGGCACTTGATGATGTCTTGTGTGCATCTTGTTACCTGTGTGAGCTGGATTTCAGCTGCTATCTGCTCTGTTTGAACAGGGTTAGTTAGTTTTACTTTGTCCCATGCCAGGTTGGGTGATGTAACGCATCGGTGCTGGCATGAAAACATACAGAAATGAGCTGCTGTGTCGAGCTGGGGATGCAGCGGGCTGCGAGGAACAGAGCGTGACCTTTTTTTATCGCGGAAATCACAGCTGCAGTTCCCCATTGAAGCTGAAACTTAGCCACCCCCCTTTTCATTCAGTCCATGTCCTTCCAAAAACTCCCTATCTACAGAGACAGAAATATTTATAGTCTTTCTTGAGGAAATTGAAATAGTACACACTGAAGACCCCCAAAGCCTGCCTCTCTGCCAATATAAACAACGCTGGGGAAAACATACATTCTTTATCTAAATCTGATGCATTGTATTTGCATTGTTTGTTTTTCCTCTACCAGACAGGAGGTAGTGAAGAGAGGTATGTGTCCAAAAAGCTATAAAGCCTTTGAAACCCCAGGAGCTACCTTTGGTGGCTGCGCTTGGCCACCCTGCTCACCTCGCATCCTCAGCATCACACCAGCCTAAGGTGTTTGGGGCTCTGAAAGGCTCGTGCGCAGACGATAGCACTTTCAAGCAAAAGCATTACTGGATAAACTTTCATGCTAAGGTATGCAAGTACGGCCAGCCAGAGGATAACTGACCATCTGACAGATGCTGGGACAGGCTCCAAATTAAACATCACATCAAAAAACATCCGTTCTCAGACTGCTTACGCCTTGGACTGCTCTTTAGTCTATCTGTTCCATCATGTCCTGTCTATCAGTGTAAAAATAGAAGAGAACGGAAAAAGAAACTTAGCCATGCTATTAGAGAATTTTTAAATTGTTTGCTCCATATGTGAAGGGCAGTGGCTTGAGGTTGCTCTGTGGTCATGGTTTAAAGCCCATGGTGATCCCCTTGGTTGCTGGGCTTTTGTTGTGCTGGAAAATTCCTCTTTGCGTGCAAGGTTTGGGAATGCTCTTCCAGTTCCCAAAACCCTACATGCTTCCAGCCGAGGTAAGTGCCAGTGAATATTGATCACGGGTGAGCAGCATGGTCACAGGGCTGGCGGTAGAGGTGGCCACAACCTTGTAAAATGTGCTGTAAATGAAAGCGCAAGGCTTCCCAATATTCACACAGTGCTTTGAATTTTAAATATAGCAATAACTTTGCAATAAGAGAAAAAAAGGGTTGCTTTCCCTTTCCTAGAGACTTTACTTGGTTCTTAAGGGAACTGATTGAAGGAAAATCTATAGTGACAAACATAAGTTATTTTTCTAAGGCAAATTGAAGCCACTTTTCAGACCACGTAGAAGATGAACAGACTGGAAAGTGGCCGAGCTGAAGGTGAGGTAGCTGAGTTTGCCTGTATTTCTGTTTCCATGCCAATTACCATCATTACGGTTATTGAACTCTATGCTGTACACTATGTATTTTTAATTACATTTTAGATTATTTGTGGGCAACGCGCTGTAGCGCAGGTCATCAGGGGGACAGAAGCTTTTGTGTCTCTCCTTCTCCTCCTTCCTCGTCTTTGGCGTGGGCAGAGTTACCTATCTTGTATTTCAAGTAGGCTCAGTAAGGATGGCATTTACGTGCATGCATGGCAGAAATGCTGTTTTAGCTCTTACCACCCAGCGTGCAGGCGAGGCAGTGTTATTGGCCAATGACACGCTAATAGTTAGTAAAGTTAATTTTGCTACAAGATGGTAAAAACATCCATGTCCTCAATGGGCAACGCGATGAAAAGACCCTGACTGTTCCTGAGGGAGCAGGACAGACACCGGGTCCCTGGGGGCTGAGCTGTGAGTTGCTCTGGCCTTTGGCAGTCCAGATGTCAAAATAAATTGTGTTATTTTAGAAATGCAAAAGTGAGAGAAACCATCACATTCCCAACCGGTCAGTGCTGTGAGATTTATGGGACGTAAGTAACTCTGGGTTTGTTGTAAGGATCATTTTTTACAAAATGGATTGCTAATGTTAAATGACTTTTGAAATATTCCTGAAGAGAGAACTAGAAAAGATGAAAAAGATGTAACACGGAGTGACCTCTGCAAAATGCAGGGCTGGGTTATTGCTCGAACTGGATAATGGAGGGCTGATAATAAACACTTCCCTTTCCCAAGGGAAGAAGAGTTGTGTCTCGGGAGGGCGAGGACGGGAAGGGTCCTGCCTGGGAAACAAAGCCCTGGGACTCACCAATCCCTTTCTCAGCAAAAAGTCACATTTCTGGGCTTGAATTACCTATGAGAGGTTGGCGCTCGTTCCCGTGGGATGGTGCCGAATCTCTCAGCCTCACGTGGACATCCCGCTTCTGGCTCTTAATTCCTTCTCCACAGGGCTGCTGCTGCAACGCAGCAAGCTATTGCAGTTAATGGAGAGTGATATCCTCAAAATATTCCTATCCAAAATACTGCACAGCAGGCATATAGCTGTACTGAACTCTGTAGCGTGGATTAAAGCCTCAGAGACAACATAAATGCTTACTTTCACTTTCATGAAATTTTAAATTATTATTGCAGGGCTGAGGAACAACTGGGAGGCGTAATGGTGGGGATAAGTACGTGATGGCTAAGGGAATAGAAAAAGCGATGGACCGGGGAGTCCGAGCTGTCAGCTCCATCTGCTAGGCTTCCCAAGCAAAACATGACTAAGGGCTGAAATGTCTTTCTGAGGTGATAGCTGGATGCTTGAGTTCGGGAGGAATGTGGTCCTGGAGCTGACACAGCTAAACCACAAAAAACTTTTCTGCGTCGCAGCAAAAGCCTGGCTTTCGGCTGGGGCAAAGGAAGGGCAGAAATAACCCCTCGTTGTGTGTTCACCTCCCCAGTTGTGAATCAGGATGGCCAACCTCTGATTGAAGGCAAGCTTAAAGAGAAGCAAGTCCGGTGGAAGTTTATCAAAAGGTGGAAAACTCGCTACTTCACTCTGGCTGGCAACCAGCTGCTTTTTCGGAAAGGAAAATCCGTAAGTCAGAAGACCGTCAGTTTGATTTCTCTCTTTCCTCCTCCCCAATGCCATTTCCCAGAGGTTTTTACCACTCAGCTTTGCTCGTGGTCTCTGTACGCCACATGGCTAACTTCAGCCAAGGGGTTGCTCACTGGCTTTAGTTATATTTTTATCTCTGGATCAAGAACGTGAGATTTTCGAGAGTGTTAGATTAGCGCTGCTCTTTTTCAGGCAACAAATGCCCAGGGCTCAGCACTGCGGCTCCCATGTCTCAGTAATTTATACGAGCTGGTGACCTGTGCCTGAGCATCGTCCTCTCTGCCTCGAGGCATCCTAAGGTCACTTCTCAGATATTGCAAAAGCTTCTGTTCCTGCAGGAATTACAGTGGGTTAAAAAATAGTTTCTAGTCTTGACACCAGTGATTCTTTATTTCCTTGAATAAACACAAATTCAGTTAGTTCTGCTCAGGTAAATGTATTTTTTCCACTTGCGAAGTGCTTGGCATGGGTCAGCCAGGTATGTAGCAGCCACAGCCAACGTGCTGCAAGTGAGCTGTCATTTCTGGGTCCCCAATTTTCATGGGACCAGCAGTGTTCGGGGAAGAGATGGTTATGTTCAGCGTATCTGGAAAGTCAGGCCCTTCTGAACACCTCGGGGCAGTCTCCAAAATCAAGCAACTGTTCACCTTTTTTGAAGGTCTTGCCTGCTTTTGTACATTAATAACTATTCTTGAGGTGACAGCGTTATAACTGGTGTTATTTGTGCAGGAAATACAAGTGTGTTTAAAGCAAGGTGATGCTAAAATGCTTTTCTCCCAAAGGAACGGAGGTTTTTTTGCTTTCCCTTCTACCCTCATCTAAATTCAGATAAATTCTGCTGAAATTTCTGTGAAATTGTTTGAAATTTATACCGATGGGGCTCAGAGACAAGTGTGTCCCAGGGCATGGAAGAGCAGGTAATTGAATCCAGTCCTCATTAGTTATTACTTCTCAGTTACTAGAAAGTAATTTTCTTCAGCTTTTTGCAATGACAATTGTGCAGAATAGATTATTTATTTTTGTAAGAGCTGTCTCTCAGATAATCCAAAAATAGCAGCATCTTCCAACTATAGCCAAACCTTAATATTTCTGGTAAATAATCTTTATTTTTATAGAAACCTAGTACAGCTCTTTAAGCTTCTTAAATGGCTTCCTGAGCCCCTTCCTATAGGAAATACAACAGGGTGTCCTGCCTTTCGTGGGACAA
Source organism: Fulmarus glacialis (assembly GCF_000690835.1). Lineage (NCBI taxonomy): Eukaryota > Metazoa > Chordata > Aves > Procellariiformes > Procellariidae > Fulmarus > Fulmarus glacialis. The sequence goes on from NW_009230585.1 coordinate 12,194, forward strand.
TACAATCCTTCTGAAAGCAAGTGGTTCAAGAAACAGCCTTTTCCTTACTTTCTAATGACTTTTTCTGGTGTTTTGGTTGAGATTCTGAAGACAGTTTAATCCATATGTGTACCACAGCTGCAGCTCAGTGCTGGCTGATGTTCCCTTTTGAAAGGGTGTCAGAATAATTGTCATTTTTTACCAAGTCAATTGGCTTATAGAAATGTATTTAACAGAATGGCTTTAATTAGCTCTCCAAACAAGCCAGGCGTAAGGCACATCAGAATACCTTGATTACTCCTGGGATGCAATTAGCATGCAGAAATCACCTCCTTGGAGTTGCATTCTCAGTGCTCCCCGTGTTCACGTGAGGAATGTGTAACGCATGGCAGGCAGGTGAAGCTGGCAGATTAGATTGTTGAACAGCAGATTTTGCTCAACAATGTAATTCATATAGATTAACTTTCCTTTTCTAACTGGCAAACTCAAGGCTTCTTTGCTTTTTTTTTAAAGTTGAACACAAATACCTGGACTAGTTTGTCAGTGTAGCAGGCTGGCATCCAGCCCCGCAGGGACAGCAGTGGCATTATTGCACCTGGGTAATCAGTCTTTCAAGCTGGTGTGTTATATCCTGTTACTTCTACATTTTTTGGCCTAAATTCGAGAGTCAAGTCCTGCCGTTAACTATTGCTTGGGTTGCAGCCTGGAGCAACCCTGAGCCCACCAGTTTAGGTTGCACACGTGCCCTGGGCTGACTGTTGCAGACACCAAACAGAAAATGTTAAGCCCTTTAAGCAGGGCTGGAGGTATGAAGCCTCACAGAAGTGGTTTGGACAGTAAAAGTGTGACTTTCAGATCCCACAGGAGGTCTGCTCCTGCGCACCTCCGGCACCCGGCGGGAGGACCAGCCCCGCACCTCGCTGGCTGGGTACCGGTGCCAAAAGCATTGCAAGATGCAGGGCTGCAGGCTGTGGCTGGCTAAAGCGATGGTAGAGGCTCCTGCCCAGCTGCATCTGGAGCTTGTTTCAGTCTTCAAGGCCAGACAGTCCTTGCCTGGCTGAGCATGACAGCTCTGCCCCGTCGTCTCTGCTGGTGTTGAGCAGGGCTGGGTGCTGCGTGGGTGTTTGGACTTTACACGCTGCTCACTTAAAAGTACAAACCTAACACAGAGGAGGTACTGTGAGATGGCCAGCTGGCTGTGCCTGCTTATTCCTGGAGCCCCACCATGAACCTTCCCTTCGTCAGAGTAACCATGTGGACAATATTTGCTCTGTGTAAGCAACTGCATGGCCAGTGGGTAAAGGGGAGGCAGGAGAAAAACAAAATAGAAGAGGTCCGAAAAAGAGCCACATCCTAAACTCCTGGAAAATTGTGGTAAACTCCTTCCACAGAAATGTGCCTAGGGTACAATCAATATTCGTTAGCAACTTGTGGTCAAACGCTGTGTGGTAATGAAGGGAGTATATCATTTTTGCTAGATGGGCTTCTAAGTCTCAGGGTCTGGCTCATGGGGTGCAAGGTTTTGGTTCTCGAGTCTATCGTTGCTTTGCATTTTCTGTGATAAAATTTTCATAATGTTTATCCCAGGTGAGGTTTCAATGCAGAGCCAGCTTAACACTGTTGATAAAGCCTTAATCAGTGTTTGTGGAAGCAGGAGAGGGTGGGCCACTGCTGTGGTCCTGTGGTCATGCACGGGGAATCAATGATGGCTCTGGAAACATTTGTTCCCATGTGAAGTTGGAGATGAACTTCATTGTTCATGGAATGACGTTTGGTTAGAACTGAACATTTTAGTGGGAAATTATCATTTGAAGGAAATTTCTCAGGTCTGGAATGGGGTCCCTAATAAAAAATGAAAGAGACAAATAAATGTCCCATCCTGGAACAAGCAATAGTGACACTAGGGGATGGAGATGTGCTGGGAAGGCGATGGCTCTGCGCTGTCTTTGCCATTTGCAGCCCAGGGACCTCCCGTGTCCCGGAGGGGTCTGTCTGCTCACCCATCCGCTGGCCCTGCCAAGGGCTTCGTGCCAGCCTCTCTTGCTGGAGAGCTGCTCTGGTCAAGGGATGGAATTCAATGCTGGTTTGAGTCAGAAGGGAGGGGACTGCCCAGGGATTATGGCACTTCAGGAATGTAGGAGACCTTGACTGCAAATAATACTTACGTATGCAACACAGAAGAGCTCCAAAAGTTGGGAAACTCATCCTGGGTATTCATTATGGATGTGGAAAAATGGCAGATCAGTGGTAAGGGTAGGGGACTATCAAGAGAGGAATCACAGCTATTGTTGGGCTTGGGACTTCTTTTGGATGGTCTTTTCAGATGAGCTTTTCCTTAGAACAGTAAAATGTTCCTGGTTCTTTCCCAGAAGGACTGAGACATTATCGCAGGAGAAGTCTCCCTGCCCAGTTCTGGCCCTGCACTTCAGACCTGGCCTGCTGGGAGAGCAGACGAAGCCAGGGCAGGCAGAGCAGCTCTGGAGACAGCAGTTCCCACGCCGCAGCCTCTCCCGAGTCGTGCTCAGCTCCTGCAAGATAATTAACCACTAATTCTCACTCAGATCAGTCCAGACCTTTCCTCTATGATAGCAGCAGAAAGCTTTTGGAAAATCTGCCTTACTCCTCTTGATAAAAAGTGTCAGAAGGTCAACAGGAGAAACATAAATATCCTTCTCTTGATAAAAAGTATCAGAAGGTCAACAGGAGAAACATAAATATTCTTGAGGAATCAGGGCCTTGCGCTTAAACTTCTCACCTGGAGACCCAATTTGTACATTTTTTATGAGCTCACAAATCTCTTCTCCCGCAGGAAACTTCCATGACTTTGTACAACTCTCTGTTACGCTCCCTGCATCATGTTTCTTACAATGACACTAAGATTTCCTAGACATAGCTACTTTATACGTTTTCAAACAAAATTGCAGCTATCCCGTATTCTCATTCCCCACTGAGAAACGCCGTGATTTCCCTCACATTCCTGGGTCAGACTAAAGGTACCTGTTCTGTTTTCAAAACCAACAAAAGGGGATGCTGCTTCCGTTTTCAGGTGGAGACTCTGAGAAGGGGAACAACTTATCACTGCTTAAGAGAGGAGAGCTTTCCTCAGTCCCCGAGGACTGGCTGATTTTTGTACCCAGGAAACATTTGCCATCGGCACAAGTTGTGCATGGCTCCGTTAACAAAGACCACCATTATGAAAAGCCAGAGAAAGGAAAATCCAAGCCCATGTTAATAGCTGAAGCTGGAACTAAAAAGTGCAGATGCTGGGGGGGGCAGAGCTCGTGGGCATTGCTGTGGACCCTTGGCCGTTGGGTGCAGTAGACCATGACACCCCATGAAAGCCAATGGGGTTCAGTAGGTGAGCGTGGCACTGCGTGGGAGGGGGGTTTCTAACTCCCCTAAGACTCTTTTGGGAAGTCTCCATCAGTGCGTTTGCCCACATGAGCAATGTTTACAAGCCCAGCTCTAGAGACATCAACGGTTCATTAAGACAGTGGAAGCTCTACTGGATGAACTTGGTTCTGTTTGTCTTCCCTGTGTTTCAGAAAGACGACCCTGACGACTGCCCCATTGAGCTCAGCAAGGTGCAGAGCGTTAAAGTGGTGGCAAAGAAACGCAGGGACCGCAGCCTGCCCCGGGCCTTTGAGATCTTCACCGACAGCAAGACCTATGTTTTCAAGGCCAAAGACGAGAAGAACGCCGAGGAGTGGCTTCAGTGCATCAACGTCGCTGTCGCGCAGGCTAGAGAGCGGGAGAGCCGAGAGGCCCACCTCCGTGGCCATGCCAGCAAACCAAACATGCCTGGGACCGCTCTGGCACAGAGCATCCTGCTGGCACCTCCGTGGCCGTGCCAGCAAACCAAACGTGCCTGGGACCGCTCTGGCACAGAGCATCCCACTGCCATACCGTGGAACTCTTTTACCTCCAAAATAGGGCCATGGAAAACCTTGGGGGAGACCGTCTGTTGGCATGGGCCAGGGAGAGCTTTGTGCGGCACGAGAGGTCTAACGCCTCGATGACGCTACCAGGTGATGGAGGGCCACCATGCGGGAGCGCTCCCTGGCACTGGGACGTTTGCTGGTGTAGAAGCAGCTTCCACGTCCATGTGTGAAATGCAGGTTTTTGTTCAGCCTAATGGCCTGCAAGCCAGGAGAGGTGGCTAGGAACAAACCTGGACCCCAAGCCCTCAGCCTTTGCTTCTCAGATGCACAAGGTCTCGGTGGCTTTAGACGCTGCTGAGAGCATTCGAGCACGTAAGAACTTTCTGCTTTCCTCAGTCGCTCTCTGTCTGTAAAAAGACAATTTTCCTTCTTATTTAATCTCAGTGTACTTTGTCCTTTTACTGTTTATATTTGTCTGTGGAAAAAAATCAAATTCGCTGCTGCTTTCAGGTTTGAAATGGAGCAGTTTTAATACTGCTGAAAAATAATTTTAAATATTTAACTGTTTTGATTTTCCCTCTTTTTCCTGCTTTTTCTCCCCTTTGTAACTGAATGTAATTTTAAAAAATTATTTTCCTTTCTTTTTTTAATTGTCTCCTCTGTTCTGTAACTTTTCAAAATTTCTCCAAAACTGGAAAATTCCCAGTTTGTTTGATTTTCTTTGTCACTCTCAAATGATTCCAAAGTGGAGGAAGTACTGTAGAAAAGACTGAAAGCAAAAAAGGAAAAGAGGGGGAAAAAAATTAATGAGAAGTCTGCGGGTGAAGAAATTAACTTGGAGATCATTCAAGACTGAGGAGAAATAAAATTTGAAATTTTCCAACCTAGAAAAATGTATCTTTTGCAAAAAGTTGTTGCCAAAAAGGGAGAGTTAAGGGGGCGGAAAATCAGGGAAAAAATGAACTGTAATGCTTTTTGCTGTAATATGTATCTTCCATTCAGTAGCAGAGGGAGCCCACAGCATTTTTGAAAGTTCCTTGCAGAGCACGGCACATTAAAAAGCCAGCAATATAATCTGCTTTCTGAAACGTTCTCGTGTCGACTGTCTGCAGTGGTTGCTGGGTGGGTTTGGCCGTCGCCTTTGGCTTTGGCTTTGCGGAGAGGAGGGCGGCAGCGACGGCGGGGACCTGCCAGGGGTCTGCTCGGCGAGTTGAATGAATTACC
>NW_009230585.1:17487-18045 GCF_000690835.1 Fulmarus glacialis
GGTGGCAGCTTGAATGACTGCATACCTCTGAATTTACAGCCTGGTTTTTCCACCATCCTAAACGTTCCCAACTGTCTTGATTTCACTGGGGCTGCTGCTGGACAGGACAGCTCAGAAACGTTATTCCGCCTGGGTTGAACTTCTCTCGCTTTGGGAAAACGGGGCCACGGCAGCGGCCGGGGCAGGGCTGGCACCGCGGGGCTGGAGCGGGGATGCTCGGCTGCCTCGGGGGAGCCCAGCCACGGGCCGGCCATCTCCCTTCCCTTCCCCTGGCCGCCTGCGGTGTGCGCGGGGAGGAGAAGACGGGCGTGAAGCTGAGCAAGGGCTGGAAGGGGTGTGGAGGGAGTGGGATCTGAGTGATCTGACTTGATGGTTTGGTGCCTGCTTCCTTTCTGCAGTCGCTCAGCAGGGTTTATGGCCCGAAGCTCGGAGTCTTGTGGCATGCCGTATAAATATTTACCTTTGGAGTTTGATAAGTTGCAAGCACTGCGTGTTGCTGGTGTTTGTCTCTCCGGCCACCAGAGCTCTGTAATTTGTTACGTTGACAGGTAAGATACT